>NW_016690562.1:0-7275 GCF_001604755.1 Lepidothrix coronata
GACGGGCAAACGTGAATCCTTCCTTGCAGTCGCACGCGCCGTGCTCGGGGAGGGCGGCAGGTGAACCACGCTGCAAAGGAACGTCTCTCGCTCCTTGAAATCCCGGCTTGCCACAGGGAGAAAAATCTTCCTTTGGAAGTGTCCTCGCCGCCTGCTGTGCCCCTGGGATGCTGGTTCAGCACGGACACGGGGAGCAGCTGACAACCACAGCCCCTCTGGCCCGGGCCCTGGACGGCACCCGCAGCATGGACAGGGTTTGCCCCAGTTCAAAACTGAGCACTGCCCTGTTGCTGCCCAAAACACCCCAAACCCTGTCCGAGTGCCAGCGATGTAATTCCCAGAAAATGAATCTCCTCTTTGATGCTGACGCTGCTGGCACGTGGGAATGCAGGCACATTGTGTTTGTGGAACAGCACGGGCAGCCATTCCCAGGGCCCACCTCCCAGAGCTCCCACCTGGACATCATCTTTTTTTCTCACATTTTCAAGCCCTTTGTTGTTTAATTTATACATACAAAAGTTACATTTGTATTTTCAAATGCTGCAAGTCTACATTTAGAATTTCTTATACTCAAAGATTCTCTATACAATACAGTAGATACAGGGTTGTATTTTGAAATCAATTTTTTACATAAATATTATTTTTCAATATATACAAAGATGAGAAGCACTACGGTTTTTAATATTTTCTGCACATACAAAGCCCCCATGAATTTTTAAGCATTGCTGGGCTGTAACTTCCCTTTTTTTGGGCCCCCACTCACCTGCCCCTCCACCCCATCATTGCTCTCCCAGTGCCATCGGGGTGTCCCAAATGACATCATCACCTCCCAGACTCCAACCCCCTCCCTTTTTACTCACCCCCAGAACGAGTCCAACTGCCCTGGACAGCAGGACATTGCTATAATAAAGCCATTTCTTCCATTCCCAGTTCTAGCCCTGATCCAGTCTGGGTATTGCCCCATTCCCAGTTCCGACCCCGGTCCAGTCTGCTCACTTTCACAATACAGCTTTAAACTGTGGTTGGATTTAATACACTGTGGGGAAAGGATTTGTTTATGGACAAGTCATTTTTCCCATTTATTTTCTGCAGAGCAATGAAAGGAAATGCAGCTTGTTTTCTGACAGCAAACACTCATTGTCACAAAATGAAGTTGAAATGAAATTATGCAACTTAATAAAATACTTAACAAAGAATTATGGAAGCTACAGTATTTTATACTTCAGATGTCTTTTTTGTCTAACTGAAGCTTTCTTTGGTTCTGTTACAAGTTGCTTTGAGGTCAGAGTTCGGGAGAAGGTGCTCACAGCCTGGGATGTGGTGGGGGAGCCCACGAGCAGCACCTCTGTACCTGAGCTATTTTTAAGTGATCAAACACATATTTCAGCTAAGTGGTTCCCAAATTTTCCCCCATGACGCTCAGTGCACCACAAACCATTAATGGTTCTGGTCACTGGTGCACAGCCCCCTCCAGAAGGCACAACTCCAGGAGACTCTTCCCCGTAAGGACTCTCACAATTACACAGTGTCCTCTAGAGTGTCACTCGATAAAACACAAAACCTGCACCTCTCCCAGCCTCACAATGCAAGAACTGTAATGTTCCAGCAGCCTTCCATGAGCAGGTCTGTTCCTGAGCTCCCAGTTCCACAGCCACCACCTCCTTCCACCTTGGAGCCACACTGGAAACCCCTGTGACTCTTCTATAGTCTCCAGTGCATCTGTTCTAGGCTTGCAGCACAACTTCCTGCAGCCCAAGGCAACGTCCATCCTCCAAACCAAGTGTCCTGCTTGCACAAACCAGCACAGGGCAGTTTAACCATGCTGGCAAATTTGTTTGGGTTGTCCGTTTACAATTCCAACCTTCTACTAAGAACAACTTATGAGCAGCAGTGGGACCAACACTGCCTTGGCTGTGGTCAGTGTAAATGTCTAACTAAACAAACAACAAGCACAAAGCCACGAAAAAACCAACCCAGCCCGCCTATGTCCTGCAGAGTGCAAAGCAGTGTAATGCTGAAATGCAGGATTAGCCAGCTCTCTTTACAACAAAGGTTTAAAACCACAAATCCTTGCTCCTTAGACCCCTCTACCCTGCTTGCTCCCCCTGTGCATCCAGCCCAGGGGTCTTTTCAAACACCTCAGGACACGGATCCCAAAGATAAATAACCTCCTGATGATTACCATTGATTATTCTCCACATTTTTGATGCAGGGCCTCATGCAAACTTAATTTATTCTTGCCCAAATGCATCTGCTGTTTTCACTCAACATTTCCCGCCACTTGCTGTGGATGTTTCATTAACTTGACAGATTAGTCTCCAAGTTTAAAGTGCACTATAATATAAACTTAGGATATATTCGTTACAAATACACTCTGTTCTGATTTTATTATTTGACTCTTTACTTTGCTAATGTAGCGTGCTGGAAATGACAGATGTTTCACCTGGCCTCTGGGTTATTTCCAAAAACATTGTGGCAAATTATTAAAACACTTTAAAAAATGAAAATGCATTTGAAAAAATAAGATACATGAAACTGAAAGTGGTTGCACTGTCATACACTACTGATGGGGAATTATCAAAGGGAGGAAAAGGCACTGAAACCGAAAAGTAAAAACCTTGTATTAATGAGGCTGAGATCTAAGAGGAAGGGAATAGCCACCTCAGCAGTAGCTGGATTGTCCAGTGGCCGAGTCCAGCTCCACCAGGATATGATTCCATGACCTGAGCACGGTGAGACTGACCTGGAGTGCTGAGTGTGCTCAGCCCTGTGTCTGTGATGCACATGAACACCCTTGCAATGACGCAGCCCAGGGAGCTCTGATCATGCCTCACACGGTGCCAGCAAAGGCCCAGCAGAGACAGGAACACGACATTTGTCCTCTGCTTTCCAGTCTTTCACCCTCTGGCCTTGCTGGCTGAAGCTGACACTGCTGCAACTGCACAAGCTATAACCACAACTTCAGTGGTGCTGCCGTGGGCAGAAACAGCTGGGAGAGACCTGGGGCTGCTGCTTGGCCTGCTAATTTGGACTAATTACTCATTCCACTCTGTCACTTTTCCAGGCTCCCCGTGTACTCCCGTGTCTGTGGATACACGTCTGTGCCACAGGAGCTTTCTGTGTGGGCCTCAGGGCTCTCCTCCAAGCTGTGGTAAACTCAATTTTCATGTTACAGACCTCTATCACTGCTGGATTAGCTAAAGGACACGACCTCTCTGTGAAATCAGTTTTTGAACAAAAGGTAAACTTTATTATCTTTTACCTTCAGTGCAAGGTTCAGAGCTGGACACTGGATCAATACTTGGCAAACATCAGTCGCATGCCATGGGCAGATGCCTCTTTGCTGCACCTCTACGTGTGCTCCTGCAGAACAGGCCTTTAGTTTTAAGGGGTTCTTTACTCAGAACACAACCACAAAATAACCCCTAAGTGCTTCAAAGTGGGGTAACATTGTGTGCAAGTCTGGGACTTTCCTTCCTCTGCAGCCCAGCTAGAGTTCAGGGAATTGAGAGCTACCTGTTCCCACAACTGACAGCATTTTCCCCACCATCCCAGGAATTTCCTTTGCTCCAGTGCTTTGCTCCTGTGAACAACAGCCTTTAAAAAAAGTGTGAAGTTTGAAACAGATCCTCTTCCTCACTAAGCTTGCAGCTGATTCACTGTCTCTGGTTATATAATATTAATGTGCTTACACGTTCCATCAATGGCTGGTTACAACATGCACAGTTTGGACTCATCATTTACCAGCTGTGCTCCTGGGTGCAAGAAAAAAAAAAAAAGAAAAAGAAAAAAGGAAAAATAGGAGTGTGCAGTCCAAATTATTAATTTTTCCCCCTTTTATAAAGGACTTTGATAACGAGGCAGGAAACACCTCCCTGTCACTTCTATTTGCCTTTGGTTTGCAACAGCAACACTGAGCCTAACACGAGACTATTCCAGGGAGAACAAATGCCCAGGACAAAGGCAGGGGTGTTACATGCTAGGGAAGCAGCCTGAGACAAATCCAAGTTTCTCAGAAACAGCCCAGATGTGACAGATGCTCCTGGCCCACACGTGGCAGTGGCTCTGTGCCAGGACCACACGGAGCAAAGGCCCTGGACACGACTCCAGCCTGGCAGGCTCCTGGCACAGCAAAGGGCTGGTAAGGATTCCAGGCCCTATGGCACTTGTGCCACCAATCCTCAATTAAAAGTGGACTTTCTGTTCCACTAGCACTTAGGAATGTCCCACCAGCATTTAGGGATTGTGAAACACGCTGTATCTTGCTGCACCAACCACTTGGTTTCACGCATGGCCCCAGAGTGCTGTTCATCGGCCTGGGTAAAACAGAGCCCTGGCCCACAGCCACAGAGGCCTGGTAAACATTAATGTTTAACATGCCCAGGTTCATGGATGTGAAATAGCTCCAACGTGCCAGCCGTGAGCACACCGTGCCCTCACTCACCAGCCACAGAGGGACTGCAGGAGCTTTCCCAGCAGGAGACACGTTTCACCCCCAACACGTGTGTTCTGCCCACACCCCGCACTGCAGCCAGCACAGCCAGGTCAGCCTGGGGGAAAACCTCCCTCACCCAGGGCCCAGGAGCGGCTCCATGTGTGCAACCCCAACAGGGACAGAGCAGCTCCCGGAGCACCCCCTGTGGAACCCGCTGGGAGCTGCCCCAGGGCACAGCCCCGTGCCAGGGCACAGAGCAGGCCAGGGACAGTCCTGGGGTGCCAGGGCACAGAGCAGGCCAGGGCACAGCCCCGTGCCAGGGCACAGAGCAGGCCAGGGACAGTCCTGGGTCACCACCCACGGCACAGCACAGCGGGGGAGGCTCGAGCTCACAGCCAGGGATCATTCCCAGTGCCCAGCTCCAGAACAGCCCGTCCTGCCCTGGAGTCCCACACGCAGCTGTGGCTCCAGCAGCCCCTGTGCCAAAAGCAGCTCCATGGCCCAGGCAGGGCGACAACAACCTCCTGTAAGTTGGAAAAACATCAGCTGATACCTGGAGGAAATGACACACTTCCCACTGGGCATAAAGATTCAGATTTGTATATGTGGTGTTTTGTTTTTTCCAGTCATAATAAACTTCTGAGGAAGAAAACCAAGTTTTCAGGAGTATTCTAGGAACAGCAGGTGAGTTTTAAATTTCATTTCATACAGAATTAATCCTGCAAGCATTAATTAAAACTTGGGGGTTTTCTTGGTAATTGGAGAGAATAATCTCTGAATCCCTGAGTAAGCCTTGAAAGTAAATAATGTTGAACTGACTGCAAATTGCATAGTTTAAGAGTCTTCACTTGGACATGAAATGAACTAATTTTCTCTTGATCGTTATATGAACACCAGCCTATCTTCTATTTAATAAAAATAAAAACTAATTCACCAAGATTACTAAAACAAGAATTGCACGTGTCGAATTGATTTCCAATACAACAGAAAAATACCAAGAGGTTGGGAAGTGTTGTTTTACTTTAGTGGCAGCAGAAAGTTTTAGCTTTTAAAATAAAAATGCCCCCAAACAGCAGCAAGCTGATACCAATGATTCAGCAAAAGGAGGGTGTTGTGCTGCATTACAGGGCTCTGGGATTGCTGTGACATACAACCCTTGGAGGGACTATCACAGACTGACACAGCAGGTACCTTGGTCCGAAGAAAATTACTGAAACACCTGGCAGGATCTCCAAATAAATATCGATACATAGATCTATAAAGTAGGCAAACCAAACAAAAGTTTCCTCCCTTCTCCCTCCCTGTGGGTTTCTTCTCTTTAAGAAAAGGTTACTTTTCATGGGTGGATCTCTTTTCTCCATTATTAAAAAACAAAACAAAACAAAACAAGCAAACAAAAAAGAAATAAAAAAAACAAAAAAACCCAAAAACCCAAAAAAGAGAAGAAAATTAGTTTGACCAGCAAAGTCCACACCCTGTTTCCCTCCACTGAAGCTGCAGATGCTGGCACAGACACCACATGGGGATTCATACAGCCTAGACCTTCTAAATTGCTGGGACACAAACACCTTAAGAGTCCACCGACAGACTCTGGGATTACATGTCAGCAAAGTCTTTTTGGGAGCTCTGTGCCACGTTGCTCAGTCAGCACACTGCAAACCCACGCATTTGCAAGAGCTGAGTTTGAAAAAGCCCTAGAACACAAAACAGGGACAAGTGCACAGGACCCAGACACTGTCCCACTTGCTCAGGCCATCCAGAGGCTGAAACACGAAGCCACCTCTGATTCACTAACCACACCTTCTTTAAATTCTGTTTTTCTATTTCTAATCTACCTTCAGAGAGCATGAAGGTGAGGGCAGGCACTTTTCTGGCAATTTCTTCCTGATCCAGCACATTATCCACAGATAACCATTTTATAAAGTTCATCAAATCTAATACACGTCGAGTGACACCTCCTATTTTAATTGCCAACTACACGAACCTCAGAGTCATCCCATTACAACCAAAAATTAGAAGCCCACTTACTTGTCAGTTTGAAGTTTCTCCAGCCAAGTCCAGAAGAGCAGGAGCTCCAGAACTGTTGCTATCCAGCAAATTTAATATCCAGTGCAGTGGGTAAGCTTGTCCAACTCAGCAGAGCCAGTTCTGAAGACCTCACCACACAGAGGACCACTTTAGACTGAAAAACTGGTAGAAAAGTCCCTGAGTCACCCTCACAGCTGATCTTAGTTAAGGCCTGTTAACTTCCAACAGGGCCTGAACACCTGTGAAACTCTCAGTCCTGTTTCTACAGCCTGCAGATTAATAATTCCTCTTTCCACGCTTTTGATAAATAATGCTGCTTCCAGCACCTAAGGGGCTTACAGGAGTGCTGGGGAGGGACCTGGGGCAAGGGGCTGCAGTGACAGGACACGGGCAATGGCTTCCCACTGCCAGAGGGCACCATTAGACAGGATACTGGGAAGGAATCCCTGGCTGTGAGGGTGCTGAGGCCCTGGCACAGGTTGCTGTCTCAATTTAAGGAGACTGAAATGCTTTGCTAAGGAGGACGAGTTATGAGGCAGACCAAACTCCTCTCTCTCAGCAATTATAAATCCGAAATTGAGAGGCTCCAATCGAGGAAGGATGGAAAAAGAGAAAAATAACAACCCTCTATTAAAGGGCATATGTGTATTGGCAGAACAACAAAAGAACACAAAAAACCCAACTAAACAATAATCCTGTACCCAAAGTCCCCTTCAAAAAGGAAACAATTCGATACTTCCCGTCCTCGGGTGCAATTCCAATAATTTTTGGCAGAGGGCGCCGTTGGGCTCTGGAGGAGCAGAGCCTGCAGT
>NW_016690562.1:8097-42135 GCF_001604755.1 Lepidothrix coronata
ATCACTGAAGGAGCAGAGCCTGCAGTTGGTCTGTGTTGGTCACTGCTGGATCACTGTTGGATCACTGTTGGATCACTGAAGGAGCAGAGCCTGCAGTTGGTCTGTGTTGGTCACTGCTGGATCACTGTTGGATCACTGTTGGATCACTGAAGGAGCAGAGCCTGCAGTTGGTCTGTGTTGGTCACTGCTGGATCACTGTTGGAGGCACTGCTGGCTCACTAGAAAAGCAGAGCCTGCAGTTGCTCTGTGTTGTCAGCAGGAGGCACTGTTGGATCGCTGTTGGAGGCACTGTTGGCTCACTGGAGGAGCAGAGCCTGCAGTGCTCGGTGTTGGGAGAAAACTCATGCCCGCTCCCCCCCAGACCCCAGCCTCAGAGAGGGCCATCAGCCTGGCACGCAGTTCTGCCAGCCAGCTCTTTTGTGTAGGTCAATCACCCAAGGCAAAAACTGCCCTCCCCCATTCAACATCTTTCTTTTACAGTGGGGCAGGGGAAATTCCTATTTGGTGTTTTTATAAAAAGTAAACTGTAACACCACCCAAGTCATTCTGGGATTCCCTGGTTCTAACACAGAAAATTCCCAGTTATCCCTGGCCGGTTAACAAGTGCTACAGACACTTGGGCTGCAGATGAGTACAGAAAAGGAAAGCCAGGCTCAGACGGTGCCAAGTTGGGCCTTACCCTGCCCATCCCTGGGTGCTGACTTTGGGCCCTGTGGGTGGTCAGGTCGGCTGTAGGGAGCTCCTCCAGGCACCGCTGGGCCGGGCCCGGGCGCAGCGTCAGCACAGTGTTAGAAAACCATCATAAAAACATTGTCTCCGTGATTTTTTAAGGGGCCAAAGTGGTTTTCAAGTCAGGAGCTTTTCTCCAAAGAGCGAAGCTGGTGTGTGTGTGAGAGCCCACCCGAGTCCCTGTGCCGGGGGGAGCTGGCAGGCGCGTCCCGAGGCTGGGAATGCAGCTCGGGAATGCAGCCGAGCCATCCACAAAGAACCACCCACTGCAGGTGCTGCAGTGGGACAAGGGCCCTGAGCGCCCTCTCCACCCTGCCCCAAACTCAGCCTCAGTGCTGGGGCTGGGCTCGCCAGTGCCCCCAGAAAGGGCATTTCAGGAGCTGCTGCCCAGGGCGGGCGGCAGGGACAAGGACAGGGAGCGGGTCCCTCAGCAGTGCCACCCTCAGCCCCAGGCACTGGGGACAGACAGAATTCAGGCCACTGAAGTCTCTTCAAGTGCTGAGATGAGGATTTAAAGCAGTTTTTTACTTGCAAATGCAAGAACTGAATGAAGTTGCTTATCCTCGTGTGCATCCGACCCCCACGCTGTGCCCTGTCCCGTGGTTCAGGTGCAGCTCAGGGGGCACTAATGGGGCTGGGGGTGCTGCCCTCAAACCCACCCCAGGGCATCCATCGCATCCCAGTGTGCCCACCGTGCCTGCACAGGGAGCAGCTCCCTGGGGGACTGCTAAGGACAAGTTTTATCTGTTAGCCTTCTGCTTACATCAAAATTGCCTAAATTCTGCCCACCGCTGTTTCGCTGGGAAGCGACAATGTCACGGATGGTGCACTGTCAGTCAGACCTCACTCCCTCCACCTGAAGATAATCCCCAGCCTGGATTCTCCGTGTGGGATGTGTCAGAGGGTGAACTGTTACGGGAAGTGCCAGGATGGTCCAGGACTGATGTAACGAGCTCAATGATTGGGAAACGCAAATCGATTATGTTTGCTGAGCCCCACAGAAATCAGAAGAGATCATGGCTTCCAGGTTAAAGACCTTTGCTCTACTTTCTGCTGCTCTGAGTTAATCTTTCTCCATCCAGCAGTTGGAGTGACCAGCACAGATAATCTTTAACCACTGGCCATCGACTGACAAGGGTCAGAGTGCTCCCCCGAGGGGATCTGAGCTGGCCCAGCACTCCTACCCCTCACCTGTGCCCATGAGATTGTGGTACAGCACTGGGAAATGTGCTCCTTGAATGCTGCAGCAATCTGGGGTAAACTGATAAACACCAGCTTCTTCCACTCCCCTGTCCCCACTGACCCTACATGCACACCAGGATCCTCCTCTGGGTCATTTTGCTTTACACATAAAGTTCAGGATATTTTGATTTTAGTGTAGGGGGAAAAACAGAATGAGAAGTGATTCGGGTCCTGTAACAGAACCCTGACCAGTCACTGACTGATGAAACTGCCTGTGGAAATCTGAATAAATGCCATAACTGGGAGGTGACAGCCCTTCAGAGAGGCTTTCTAAATGGGCTTTGTTGAACATGCAATGTATTCATGGCCAGAATTAACCAGCTCCAAAGGAGGTTCATTCTGTACCACTCCCAAATCTGTGCAGGTCCCTAGCACCTGGAGACAAGAGTAAACCAATTCTCCTCGTGGAGCAGTGAGATGCTCATGCACAAAATATTTCTAACCGAAGAATTTCATAATTAAGGTTTTGCAGAGCCAAACCATAGCTCCTTCCTGTTTGTCAGATCTTCCCAGTGTGAAAAACCTCCTAACACAGCCCGATTTTTGCCCCTGTGGTGAGTTATTCCTTCAGTTTTGGAGCTGATCTTTCACTGTTTCCACACAGAAGAGACATCGTCCCTCAGATTTCTATTTAACTCATCATATCCTCCACATTTTGCATAAGAAAAATGAGAGGAAAGAACTTTTGTATGGACTAAATTGTGTCTTTTGTCTAGTGACACCTTACTCAGCAGGAGCTCTGCACATCAAATGGAATCCAAGAATAATTTAGGCTGGAAGAGAGCTTTGGCTGTCACAGGACTTGGCCCTCTGCTCTGAGCAGCGCCAGCTTCAAAGTTAGACTGAACTGTAAAGTTCCATGGTTTTGCTGGTGGTTATATCTCCATATTTCCAAGGCAGGAATCTGGCTCTGGGGTGCATGGGACACGTTGCATTATCTGTCCCTGTGTCACCTTCAGCAACATTTAAACAAACCCTTTCTTTTTCCAGGAATTTCCAAATACTTTGGCATTTAATGTCAAAGAACTGGGCCCAAGGCAATCTGCAGCAGTGCTGGATGTTGCAATGCAGGTCCAGCCCCTCCCCAGGCTCTGTGTGGAGTGGCCAGTGCTTCACCTACAACTGCAGAGCCCCATTTTGAGGAAACCTGGGTTTTTTTTTTCCAGAAACACAACCCCAGAAATATCAAGTAAGTGGTGTTTCCTCTGTGATTAAAAGTATCACATTTTAGTGTTCCTGTGCTGGTTTTGGACAACCTGTGGTGTTTCGGGTTTGGTTTGGGGTTTTGGGTTTTTTTAATTTGAGGTCTTTTGCCCTCTTTCCTGGTTAATTGTACAGGTAACTTTTAGATACATATTTTTCTTATTTTTCTACTATTAGGGCAGACTCCAAGTTAGTATGACTACTACTGCTACTCCTCCTCCTCCTTATAAACCTGTCATCTTTACACATCCCAAAAGAGGGACATTCCACCCCAACCCACACCAGCTGAAAGCAGCCCCTGCTCACGGAGGGGTTTCTGAGTACACCAAAGGCACAGGGTCACACCAGGCTGAGAGCACCATCGAAAAGCCCAGCTGTGGGGACTCACACCCTGCTGCTGGGTGGACACATCCAGCCAAAATCAGTAAAGTGGCCTGGTTCCTCACTTTTGTGAGGTATTACATTGAAAACTTTACTTCTTAAAATCCCACACTTACTTCAGCCTGTTCTAAAATATTCTAATGTAAGACAAGCATGGCAATGGAAGTAAGCAATGAAATACCCAGTTAACCATCAAAGGTTATAATTCTGAAGGTGTGACTTTAATTTGCTTTCAGGGAAGATCTCAGGCTCAAATCCCATACTAGCCTTCACAAAAAATGTGAAATTCCTCAGGCCCTAAATGTGGAGGTTTGTGCAATGCTCTTGTGTACTATCTGGCCGAGGTCCTGGGAGGTGTGTGCAATTCCTGGTTCGCCAGTGGTGTTCAGACAGGCTCAGCTGGAGCCAGGCTCTTCCCCCCACCTCCCAGGTGTGCTGGAAAGTAAAATCCTTTAGAAATGTGACAGGCTTTCTGACAGTTCTGAAAAATTCCTGTGCAGAGCAGACAGCACACCCAAATTAAAAAAAGAAAAAAGATCAGCACTGTGACCTGAGGAACCCATCAAATCAGTCTCGCTGGCAGAAGTAAGCAATTAATATGCAGCCAGAGTAAACACCCTTCATCTCAGGGTTCAGCAAAACAGGCAGCTGAACCCCCTGTATTTTGCATTTTTCCCTCCCCACATGTGCTCTCTGTGAAAGAACAGAGAAAATCGAGGTCTCAGAGCTTTTTTTCCATGCCTTAGTCTGACTAAAGGTGACTGGCTCAGCACAGCAAGGGCCATCTCCCTCCCCCAGATCAATATTTTAATATGGCTTATCAGAGCAAGAATGGGTTGTTTATTTAAGACCTCAGGATCCCATAAAGGGAGAGGGAAAGTTGTCCACTGGACCCAGAGGCTTGCAACAGCTGACCACTGCTGGGAACTCGGGAAAGAAAACCAAGACCCCAATGATCCCAATACGCTGACAGTCAGCAAAATGTCCTGCAAGAGAACCCCCGTTCTGCCAAGCCCTGTCAGCACTCCAGAGGATCCTTTGGCAGTTGTCTCTGATGGTAAGTGCCTTCTTGTGCTCCACTTGTGTGAGGAAAACGAAATGCTAAAAGATATGAACCAACTAAACCAGTGCAGGTGGATTTGAACATCGAGCGCTTCAGCACAGCAAAATATCTGCATGTGCCCGAGGCCCACCTGGGTAATTTAACAGGATTCCGTGCCTTGGACCCAGAGATCTCTGCCTGCACTCATTAGGGCAGCATAAGGCACCCCAAGTGTTTATTGTTTAAAAAAAGGGGTGATGGGGAAGCTGACAGACTTCCCAGGGAAATAGGAATCCTTCAGGTCCGGACACACGGGAAGGAGAGGTTCTGTGATCCACCTCAAAAAACCCTCTTGAAAAGCCTCTTGTTCTTCATAATGATCCTCTCAATTGAAACATTCTCATAATGTTCTTTACACAGATGTCCAGCAAAAGAAAAGCAAAAAAAGGGATTATTTTTCTCTGATGACTACACTTTGCTTTCTCCCTGTACTGACCTGTAACTTTCCCATGGCTTTGGGGTTTTTCTTCCCTTGCAGTACTAAAAACTAGTGGCCATTTCTCTTTCTTCCATTACCTCTTGTCTTGGAAATATTCATGTTGAATTGCTGGAAGCTTCCATGTAGCTGTGGGACTATAAACTGCCTGCTTGCAGCTGCCCCAGCTGCCTGGCTTTCTCCTGCCACACACATTCTGCAGCCTAGAGCCCTTCCACCAGGCTCTCCTGCTCTGCCCACGATTGCCAGGCTTTTCCTCAGAGAGCTTCATTAGAATAAAATCCTGTCTGACCTTCCCTCTCTGCTGCAGAGAGAAAGCTGAGTGAAATGTGCACTGAGGAAAGAGGGAAAAACACTAATACTGAGATAAATTAGAAAGCTGGGGACAGCACCTCCGTCCTCCTGGCATTCAATTCTCACTCCCAGCAGCTACAGCACAGGCACAGTTACCAAAACCAGCCCCATGGGCCTCAGGGCTGCAGCTGCATCCTGAGAGAGTGTTCTGGACATGTCCAGGTGTTTGCCCTCATTAACTGCAAAGACTTGGTGCCATGTGATGCTCAGGGTGTGCTCCAAGGCCTCTCCTCCTTCCAGAGACATCTCCTTCATAGCTGGGATGGTACTGGAGCCTGAGCTGTGGATCTGCACATCTGCCTGTTCTCTGTGTGTGCAAACACTCAGCTCTGTCCCACTGCAGCATCACAGACTCCAAGCACAGACACAGGACAATCTCTTAGAGAAGGGTCAGCCCTGCCCAAGCACTTCTAGGCTTGTTTCTGTGGCAGGGATGGCAATGCCAGCACTGCTGGAATAATCATGTTTGAGAAACCAAACAGTCTGGCCTGGTAACCAGGCACTGAAGGGCCATTTCTCTGCTGTTCTGTTCACCAGCCCAGGGCACTCAGGACCCAGCTCACACTGCCAGCTCATGGCACTGAGTTATCACAAACCCTTCCCTGAGGTTTGATTAGACATAAATCAGGAGTTAAACTGATCCAGAGCCCTAATGAGTTTGCACTGACCTTTCAACACTGGTTGAACTATATCATGATCAAGAAAAAGATCCAGAAAAGACAAAGTTGGATGGAAAGGTGAGGATTGGAGAGGAAACCCCTGTTACACCATGCAGAGTACACTGCTGGTTCAGGTGGCTCGGGTGTATCAGTACAGGTGGGCAGCAGCTCAACAGGGTGCATCAGTGTCTCCTTTCTGCTGGCACTTCCATGGCTGGTGCTGTAGGACAGAGTGAGCTGTCTGTCCTGCAGAAACTCCTGGATTTGGGAGCCCTGTGCAGCCTGTACAAAATGAGATCAATAGGAAGCCTAAGCCCAGGGGAGGAGTTCTCAGAAGACGAGCCTTTTGAGTGCTTTCACTTCCTTAACACTGTGTTGCTAAAACAGAACCAGACCCAGAAGACTATTGGAGAGTCTGGGTTTATCACATATGGGGAACAAATTCTCCCCAGGATGTAAAATGAGTTAAAAGTAAATGAGAGGGACAGTTGAAAAGACATCCCAACCTCACCACTTGGCACAACAAGACAACTCCATCTCCTTGCAAGGGGCTTCCAACCCGTCCACACATGATGAATCAGACAGTTCAAATTTCAGTAGCTACCAAAACCAAAGGCGACCAGCATTGACTCCAGCCCTGCCTCATACGTGGGCTACTCAAAATGCTGCTAAAAACAAGTATATGAAAATCAAATATAATCTCTACCAGTGTGATTCCTCGGCTCTGACATAGCCATAAAAGTCTGGTGCTGATTCTGAGCTGTCTCCATCAAGAGAAGGACACAGGTCCTTGCAGGACTGACTCATCCCTTCCTACAGAAATTTGTGTCTAGGACAGCAGAGATTACTTTCTCCAGGTGTCTGTCCCTCTCCCTTGCCTGTGAGGGCATTCTTAAAGCACCTTTGACATTGCTACGGCTGGCTGAGGCAAAATATTCCCCTCAAAGCAATTTGGAACCCTGGGTCCCAATTCCTTGTCAGGATCCTGATGTGTCACGTATAAATATCCATAAACATGGTCTTGTCTCTGTTTTGCAGATCTTTGAAAGCCCCCTTGCTGAAGTCTGCAGAGTGCCTCCACCACCCCTGCCACGGGCTCAGGACGTGCTCCCAGAGCTGTGGAGTGTGACAATGGTGTTTGTGTCCAGTCTATCAAACGCCATTATCACACTAAATAGCTACTGGCAGACAAGGCATCAGGTCAGGAAGGTCTGGGACCTCTGGCACCGCCTCTGCCCCCTGTGCTGAGGAATAAACAGCCTAGGTGCATGTACAGCTTGGGATTTTCTTTTTCCTGTTGGACTGACCAGGACAATAGAAAACTGAAGCCAATTAGCTGATGAAGTGAAACTCTGTCTCTTACTTTGGTACCAAATCACAACATAGGTTTGGAATATTGACCGAGGTGCTCGTGACAACCTTCAAACACTTTCCAAAATTCTGATTAAAATCTGTTGCCTCTAACTTGAAACCATTTATCCAGGTTCCACATGCTTTCAGCTTTGCTCCCTTCCATGTCGCAATGATTTGAGCACCACACCCAAGGCCACTGCCTTATGTTCTAAACCTTCTCTTTTGGGAATGGCCACTATTTCCCCACAGAAATTCTTCTAAAAACTGTTATAAAGATTATCTATAGGAACTTCCAAAGGCCTAATGAAAGCCAGGCACCAGCACTGCACTGAGAAGCCTAAATCCCACTGAATAATCCAAGATTTAGGCTCACAGGATGTTGTGCTCTGATTTGCAATGGGAGGCACCAAATGCCTCTCCAGTGTGTGTTTGTGGAACAGGAACATGGCTCAGTGCTGAGCTTTTAGCTGTGCAAGAAGGAAAAGGTGTCAGGTCCTTAGTGAGAAGGTGGAAGGGGAGGGCTGGGCTGACCCACAGCACAAGGCCAGGCCCTGCCCCTCGTCTGCAGGGAGCAGATAAACAAACTGCAAAGACTGATGTAGTGGGCCAGATCCAAAAACTCTGGCCCAGACTGGGCACCTGTAAGCCACTAATCATCAACACTACCCAGTGACATTGCTCTGCCACCGCTGCAAAACAAGCATGGTTATTTCAGAGGGAGCTGCTTGGCCACATGCAGACTCCAAACCTGTTCTACAACAGGATAGGTGCAAGCACAACAGTACTGTCACATCGGGGTAAAGACTCAAGGAAGCTTGCACGGAAAGCAAGGAATTCAGTGGAGAATCACAGAAGTTGCCCACCTTCAAGCTGATGATGTGGCTTTGTGAGGACCATAAAGGTGCTAATTTGGGGGGGCAGGAGGGGTATTAGAAGACAATCATGAATGGCTTTGTTTTTTAATACAAGACATGTAAGTGGGAGAAAAAAATGACAAGAGTAGAATCATAGTAGGATTATAATATGCAAAAATCTGGGAAAGAAAACAATTTTTCTATAGCAGCCTGAGCAATAATACTGTGCAAAACTTGTACTAAGTGGCATCTTAAATATATTGGTTTCCCTAGCAGTTGAACCCACAGGGCCACGGGTACAGACACAGAGAAGGGAAGATGTTCTTCAGTGAGCTGTGCTGCACTCAGAATGTGGAGATACCAATCCACAGAACGGCTGTAAAATAACCCAGAGATGGCTTAGTTTGTCTTCAAAATCTTGCCCCAGTGTTAAATCTCAGGAACCAAGAGCACAGAATCAGCTCCTTTCTTTGTTCCTGACATCAGCATCAGGATGACTCCAAAACAGTGTCAAAAGGCAAAAGACCAAAGTTACCCCCTGAGGTCACTGGTGCCTGTCACCTCTCCATGTCCTCGAGAGCAGTCTCACAAGGTGGGGCACTGTGACTCAGTGCTCTGAAGAAATGAAGTCTCTGTGTTCTCTGGCCTTCTTGGGCACCATTTTCTTTACAGTCGATGAGTTGGGCAGGTTTTTGCTTTTCGTGGATGTTGCTTTCCTCTGTTTTTGATGAGTGGTTCGGAGAGATTTCAGCCCCAGCATCTCACAGTACTCATTGCACTGGTGCAGGGCTCTGAACTGCTCAATGAAGGAAAACGAGCAGTTGCCTTTAAACCCTTTGTATCTGTAGCAACAAAGAAAAAAACAGCCAAATGGGATTTCAAGATTCATTTTCAGCACAGGGAGGCAGAGCATGCTTTCTGACTCACAAGCAACGTGAAAACCTTAAGCAAGTCTCCTCCACCCAAGCTGGCTTGAGAAGCACTGATTGTCACAAAAACTCAAACTGAGCCTGTGAGAGGTGAAGGGAACTGGGTTACAAGCAGTGACAGAAGAGGGAAAAGCATTACAGAGGCAAAGCTCTGTGGGCTGGGTCCTGGCTACTGTTCCTCATTACATTTAGTTGGGAATATAATTGTCTGCTGGCTATTTTGGTCTCAGTAACACACACATGAAATCCATGCTACATCATTCTCTGGGCACAGTTGTGCTGACCCCCATGAAGAGATAAGGTTGTTGCACGAGGTATTATCAGAACCAGAAGCTATTTACATCCAAACAGGTACATAACCTCCAAGCTCAGCTCCTCCCTTCCCCTGGCTGCCTACAGGATCTCCAGGAGCCAAGCCTCAGCATGGCAATCTCTTCTATCCAGCACCGAGCCCAGCTCCAGAACCAGCCCCAGCAGAGCAGGCATTGCCAGCAGAGAGCAATGGCTTTTATTCATTTGCCATGAGCGTTCAATGAACCACTGGGCCTTTCCAGTCCATGCCAGCCCCTTGCCCTGCCCTGGAGTGTCACTGCTGGTCACAGCAGCACGGCTGAGGGCTCTGTGCAGCCTTGGGGCAGATCTGCTCCCTCTGCTCCCTGAAACCCTCCATGTCTGCTGCAGGACTGACCAGAGGATTCATCTCTCCAGCACAGTGCAGGAATATTACCGAGCAGTGACCTTCAGGACTATCCATCAGGTGAGGAGTGCCACTGCCCTGTGACTGTGTTCATTTGGGGCTACACAATTACCACGCTTTCCCTCTCTTTTTTCCCTAAGTAACCATTTTGTTGCAGCTTAAGGAAATTTCCTATGTTTTTCTCATGCTATAGAATTCTGATAATACTCATTTCTTTGTGGAAATATCTTGAAGAGAAAGTTGAGCTATAACAAAGCCACTTTTCCTATGAAGTAAATAAAAGCCTGTCTAAACAGCTTTGCTATTTGTGTTTGAGACTTGTCAATTCCTGCGTGTCTTTGAAGGAACATCTGCACAAAGAGCAGAAACAGTAACACTTGCTCAGACACTTTAAATGCATAATTGAATGGTTTGCTAACTAACTTTAGCTTTAGAATTCAACAAATGCCAAAAATATTTGCAGTATAAGTAAGAGCATGAGTATCTCGCAAACAAGAGACGGAACATTTATATTAAAATCACATGATTATTTTGAGTTACTAGCTTTGCTCCTAAATCAAGCCACCCTCATTTCCCTTCTCTAAAATAATTGGTTTGCATTTGATCTGTGGCTCCACTGACCCTCGCTCTGCTCAGTGTGGCAGGGCCTGGGAGCTCCATTCAAACCAGGCAGTGCTGTTATACCTGTGGGGTGTGACTGGGGAAGATCCATTCCTGGAGAGCCTCCATGGCTTCTGAACTGCACAGCCTGCCCCACCCTCTGAGGGCTCATGCTCAGAACACCCAACACGGACCACTCCCACCCTGACCACCACAAGGGTTCTTTGCACAGCACTTCTCATCACCCACAGCTGACTCAGAAACAAAAGCCCCAGAGAAGTCCATCTCCCAGACTCGACAGCTGGGGCTTGGCCCAAACCAGATTTTCCTTAAATCTGAAGGGGGAATGTTGTATTTGTTCCCAGGCTCTGGGGGACAAACGCCTCTGTTGCCATGTGCAGCAAAGCTAAACTTGTCAGTGACCCAGAAGCAGGCAGAGTTTCAGATCCACACCTGGCAACCAGCACTGATGGTTGGGTCACTGTGCTCCCGATTCCCTCCTTTGTGTGCACCATTCCTGGATAAATCCCCGAGCACTCGTGTACAGTTCTAATCTGGCTCACCGCGTGCACTTAGAGCCAGGCACTCTGCTGGGTTATTTTTGTTTCTGTTCGCCAAAGAAGCCACCGAATGGCTGATTTTAAGGCTCGGTTGCCTGGCTGTGGTGCACCCCAGTGGCCACATTAAAAACGCTTCCCAGGCGTTCCGGTTCCTAGCTCGGCTTCGCCCTCTGCTGACATGAGCATTGGCTACACGACTCTGCTTTGGGCTCCTTTGGTTTCCAGATCCCTGGGAGAACACACATAGTAAGGACAAACGATCAGAATTCGTTTGAAGAGTGTTAATTCCTGACACTGTCCAGGAGTGCAAAACCAATCAGTTCTGTATCATCTCTAACAGCACAGCTCGAGCCACACCAGTCCCACACTCAGTAGGACCTCAGTAGGACCATGTGCCCTCCTGCCACAGGAGCCAGACCAGCCCTTCTCTCATGCAGTCCTTGCATCATCTCTTTAAATTCCCCACGAAAAGAGCAACACAAACCTCGGCCCCCTTTGGGGCAGCTCCTTCCCAAGCTCCTGCAGTGCTGTGGTTGCCTCAGCCCCTGGCAGCAGGATGCAGCCCCAGGGTGTGGAGGTGGAAGCACTTGTGTTTGCAAGCGCTGCGCTGCGCAGTGTGAGCCCAGCTGAGCTCAGGCCCCAGCAGCACGAGCTGTTCCTGCTGGGCAGCACAAGCACCAGCCCTGCCTCGTGCCCAGCGCTGGCCCTGCATGTTCAGCCCCACCTTCCTCCAGCTGAAGGCCCACCACAGCCTCCCCTGCTGTCCCCAGAGCCCTCCGTGTCACCCGTGGAACGCCCTGCGATGCATTCTGATGGCCTATTTTAAGAGAGGCGTGAAGAAAAGGCAAGGCCAAATCCACAGTGTAGCCCCACCCCTTTAGAACAAAATAAAGGGGTTTCCATTACAGGTGGGTCTCCATAAATAGGAACAAAAAGAAGTTAAAGACCAGATGAGGATTGTTTTCTTCTAGGTTTAAAACAAGACTAAATTTCCAGTGCACCCTCCGCGCCCCCGTTTAACTGTGAAGAGACAGGTGTGTAAAGCACAGCCCCGTGCTGAGAACTCCCGCTGCACTCACCCTTTGGCCAGGGTTGCTATGCCAACGTCCGTTAACTTCATCCCCACACCTACAGGGCAGAAGGAAACACACAGCTCAGGTTACACTGGAATTTCTGGGAATACCTTCAGATACGGAGGCAGCAAATATTATTTATGGATTCACCTTTTCCATTTTAATTATTTGTCACATTTTTTCCACAGCATTTTAAGTGGCTCAATTAAAAAGGGGATGCTTATGCTCTTGTGTCACCAGCAGTTTCTAGAAGTCAGGCTCATACACTATTTTATGGCTGTCAGGGTGATAAACAGAGCACAGCTTGTTTCCTGTGCTAAGATTTTGTTCTTTCTTCTCCCCTTAAATTACTTCAGGGATCTTGTTTAGATGCCTTGCTGCTAATTTTCCTGCCTTCTCTTGTACAAGAATATGGGATATTTTCTAAGATTCCAAGTTTTTCTGGTTAAGAAGGGCCTGTCTTCCCCAGTCCCGAGTGCTTCTGTGCACACTGTGCAGGTGGAGTCACACCCACAGGAGCTGAGGGAGGATTTAGCAAACACAAGCAGGGCGTTTCTTCACTGTTCCTCTTTTTCAGGGAACATGTTTTTTCAAACCTGGTCAGGACCTGAGTGTGGAGCATTCCACTGCTCAGGGATTGTTGGTGAGCAAATACAAGAAAAAGGGAAGGACTGGGTTGTCATTAACACCTGAAGGCTTTCACTCACAAGCCATTTCCTTAACCTCTGGGTAGTGAGCCAAAAATCCAGATTTGACTCATATTGAGTGTCCTGATTCACTAAGGGCACACATGGAAGAACAACTCTCCCCTTAAGAGTGTAAGATTTGTTTTTCTCTTCAAAACTGTCTTCTTACAAGAACGTAGGGTAGGTAAAAATTGCTCCTCCTCAGGAGTGCACTCACCTTGCAGGTCAGTGACCAGCAAGTTCCCACTGGTCTTCTCATACACCCAGTGCTGGAAGGTGCAACACTTCTGGCCAGCCTCAGAGTCCCTCCTCAGGAAGTTCACTTCCTTGCCATCCTTGACAGAGTATTTCACAAACTCCCCAACGAGCTCCTCCTCCACTGTGGCATAGGGGATGTTATTAGCAGGGCGATGAATAAGAAAAATCGGAATGATCCTGAAATCAAGGGATAGAAACTAGTAAAATTCAGAGAATTCTTTCAGTGGGGGAATAAGGAACAGACAAAAGTGTGCAGTAATCTCAGAGAGTGAATGAACAGTCTAAAACAAGCCAAGAGAGCTGTACCACTGTTCCCAGGTTTCCTCTTTAGTAAATACTCCTAGCAGTCAGTGGGCTGCCATGGCACAGGACACTATATATAAGCATATACGTATATAAAAAGCTACATATACTCACTCTGGTACCTCCCCAAAGCCTGCCAACGTTTCAGCTTCAGCTGCATATAACTTGGCATACTCTCTTGCAGCATTCTGGACACAGCACTCCTGCGTTACAAACAGGTACACCAATGGAGTATTGCTCAGAACACTTCACAGCTCATCGGCTTGAAGATGTTCGAGCACAGTTCTCCCCCCCACCACCTGCCCGAGGCCAGGGGCAGCTCACCTGCAGGGCCAGGTTGTAGTTCTTCTGCACGAGCTCCTCCCTGCTGCCGGTGCCGTGGGTGAGGGCGCTGTGCACCTTGAGCACGCAGGGGTGGCCGGGCGCGAACACGGGCGCCAGCCCCTGCCTGACGCGGCTGCGGAACGCCCGCCGGTGCATCCCCTCCCCGAAGTGCAGCTCCTCCGTGGCGATCACCCCGCGCAGGTTCCCGCCAAAGTAGCTGTCGCTGATGGAATCTTCTCGGAACAGCAGCTGCATGAATTCGATTTCTTCCACGCCTGAAACACAACGGGAATTTGTTCTGCAGGCACGGGGAAAGGGGGGACGTGGGAGAGCGAATGCATCTCTCCAGAGAGCATTAAAAAATGCTCCACGGAAGCAGAACACGGGGCCTAACTTGTGTTACTGGGGGCTGGGACCCTGCTCCTCGAGTGGCAACTGCTTCACTGCCATCTAAACCCAGTGGGGAGCAAGGTGGCAGCTCAGAGTCATAAGGACAGAATACACAGCGTAGAAAACAAGTTTGTTACAGCTGAAATCGAGGAAGACTATGGATTTCACCCCTTTAAATGATCACTGGAATCCAAATGGAAAAATATTCATAAGGGGAAAAAAAATGGTTAAGCACTTAGAGAAAGTAAAAAATTCTAATGGCACTTCAAGTGTCTCTAACCATAACATTTCAGGAAACATCAGTGAAGAAGATAAATGGGAGAAGAGAACTACAAGGAAGTCCTTCCAGCTGGCCCTTGCAGTCACCTCTGGTTTAGGCTTGAACACTACTGCCTCTCTTTGAAGCACTGAGGAAACAGTGCACAGAGAAGACCAGAATTAGGACGCTCCTTAACTCCACCTAAAATTCTCTCTTGATCAAAAGTTACACAGTCCTGTTACCTGAAAAGTCCTGTCTTTATCTGCACAAGGAAATAAATGTTTAATTTTATTCTTTGAGAAACAGAAAGCAAACTCAGTGGGCCTGCTGGAGCCCATGATCACTGCAGGGTGCTCAGGAATGACAAAGCCATTGGCAAGGCACTATCTTTAGCTGCAGCACAGCACACATGTCACTGAGTGTCACTGAACATGAGCTAACATATGGGGAAAGCATTCCAAAGCTTCATGGCTGGCTCTCTCCTGGAGTACAGTTACACAGCAGGGGACCTGCCAGGACCTAGAGCTCCCAGTGCTCTGTGTGTGTGTCTGTGTGATGCCATGCACTTCACACTTACCTTCATAACTCTGAAAACTGGAGAGACGTTCCAACACTACAAGGAAACAAAGCAATTGATTTTGTAGTAAAAACTAGGAATGGAAGCTGACATTATTAGTAATCCAAATGAAAAACTTGAGGTTTACCTGCAGCAGTCAGATGAAACTCAGCAGTCACCTTTCCATACATGTTACTCAGGCAGCAATAATACATTCCCTGGTCTTGGTTACTGGCCTTAGCTATTTCCAGAGAGACAGGAGAGTCATCCTGAGCACTGCAACAGAGTATTTCATGTTATCACACGTTACTTGTTATCTCTGGAAAAACTGGTAAATTTTATCTCTCTGCACTGTTTGTTAAAACACAGCTAAATTATTTAGCAGATAATATGTATTAACACTACAACGGATATTGCAGTACAACAATCAAAATCACAACAGTTAAAACAGAATCAGAATGACATGGGAAGTTTAACCAATACAGGCAACTTTTTCTCTCCACTTAAAAGAACCTCTGAGGAGACACCTTTCTACAAAAGGAAATACATATTACTTTTTTTTTGGCTTTGGGTAATATTAATTTTGTATTTTTGAAACATTATGAACAGATTTTAAGAGCTATGTGATCAGAATGTCATTACTGCTATGGAGGGAAATAACCAGTTTCATTAAAACAGAATTTTAAAAGCTGGATCCTGATAATGGCCATCCTCCTCTAGATTAAATGAGTTTCAAACTTAATTTGATATTTTAAAGTACTTGAAATTTGGATGAGACTAGATGGGAACAGGCTGAGAGGTGATGGAATGCAAAGTATGACCAATATCAGTGCACTGGGAGAAGATCTGCTTCTTAATTACCCTGTTTAAACTTGGGGTTTGCACCTACTGCACTAATCCTCTCAACAGGTACAAGAGTGAATCCCTGGCACATCTTCCCAAAAGCTATTCAGCAACTCCCAGTCCTTCAGAAACATTCACTCACCTTCTCTGCAGCCGAGCCAGTATCTTGGAATCTTTAGTCCATGTAATGGTGGAGTCACCATGAATGTCACCAAACTGACAGCACAGCTTCACAGTTCCAGAGCATTCAGGGAACAGCTCTGCTTGGATCTTCTTCAGCAGCCTGGGAGCTGGAAACAGAAGAGCCACAGTTAAGGATCAGAAGATAATGACGTTGTTTTGGCATTTTAACATTTCATGTTAAGAATATGAACACCGACAACCCTGGTAAATAATTGGGACTGCTTGTGCCTGAATACTCGTAACTAGTAGATTTTTTTAGCTGACCACAGCCTTTGAGAGAAAAGACTTTAAGTCCCAGGAGGTGAGGAGTCTCCAAGGTGTTCGCGGAACGTACCTAATACCCTGCCAGGCTGGGACTTTGCCAGATGCAAGGATGGCCCCATTTCCTGTAAAACACAGCCCTGTGGAGAGCCCACAGCAGCTGAATATTTGCATCTGGCAGTGTCAGTGGTCTTTGCTCCCCTCTTCACTTTCAGAGGATCAGTTCCCTACCTTTGCAGCCACAGGGCATGGCTCTTTAGCTAAACACTGACCGTCCAACAGCACTAATCCAAGAATCCCTCAAAGCACTCAGAGCACTCTGCCCAGTCCGGAAGGGTCCTGCCAGCCTGGATCTCTGCTAGGACCTTTCACTGCTCACACACTGCTCCAGCGTCTTTGCACGTGGGCACGGCGTGAGCAGGAGGAGGGAGGGGACTTGGGAAGAAAGGGAATCGACATCATAGGGAAAGGTTTTGGGATCATGACACATCCCTGTGCTCAAGTGACACATCCCTGCTCGATGTAAGAGGTGCAAAATGCAAGACGTTCTGTTTCCTACTGTGTGAGTTCTGAGCTGCTGAGCTCTGAGTGAGCTCTGAGTGAGCTGCCACGGCACATGGTCCTCGGGGATCCCAGCCCTGCAGTAATACTGAAGGAATGCTGGAGCCAGCTCAAAGGCTCAGGCACCTGGAATTCAACGCTATGGTTTTCCCCCATTCCCAATTCCAGCCCCAATCCAGTCTAGGAGTTCCCCCACTCCAGATCCTTAGCATAGTCCAGTCCAGGTTTCCCCCCTCTTCTCAATTCTGGCCACGATCCAGTCTGGGTTTCCCCAGATTCCCACCCTAAACCAGTCTTATCTGATGCAGCCTGAAAGTTTAAAACATTGTTCAAGCATAGCCTCAGGTAAGGGAAACAGGTCAGGCATTGCTCAGTCACCATTGTTTTGAAGGAACCTGTCTCTCCTCCCACACATTTGGTTTTTAAAATGTGATTAGAAAAGCAGAAGTCTCCCCAGACTGCACTGTAATTCGAATGTCTGAAAACCTTCACAGCTGTGTAACTTACCTTTAGCCACTGTTCAGTCTTGCTCTGATCTATTAAATCATTTTATGATGTGAACAAGAAATATGCAAGAAGGTAAAAATAAGATCTTGGTCCTTGCAAAGTATCCATAGAAACAACAAATCCCTCATCTGCCCAGCTGTCACGCTGCTGCTACTCCTGTCTGCATGGTGTTTTACCTGTTAGCAACCTCCCAGGCACTGACAGCAACCTGCATCTCCTTTCAGTGACATGTTTCCTATGTCAGTTTAATATTGCTTATTTCCTCGGTGTCATTTCTGAGCAGTGGTAACAGGAATGCAGAACCAGCCAGCAATCAGCAGGTGAGGACTGCAAAGAATTATGTTTATCAGGGGCACCCTACTGCTAACAATAATACTTTGATAGTAATAAATCTTGTGGTAACCAGGAGGGGGCAGTTGCAGTTCTGCTCCTACACTGGGAGTCACAGTGTAGGAGCATAACTGGGAACACAGCCCTGAGGGAACAGAACAAGTACTGGGCTTGCAGCTCCTACACGTGTGTAATTATATGGTACCATCACGCTGTACATCCCTGAAAAGTTACTCCAAGAGACCAATGAGGCAGTGACTATTTCAAACAGGTTACAAAGGTCATAAACTGAATATATTTGCCAACTGGAAAAAGGGTGTTCAGGAGGGTTCAGCCCTGTGGCATGGGCACAGCACCCGTTACTAAGTGCACAAACCTGGGAACAGAACTCCAGGAGGGCAGGACACCTTCAGCTGACTCAGACTTCAGGAGGCTTGTGGTGCATTTCAAGAATCTGAATTTCACACGGCAGCCAGAACGGCAGGAAAGGACAGAAAAGAAAATCAGTTTTCTCTTACCTTTGCTATCCTTTTTCAAAATGAGTTTCCTTTGCTCTTTTCTATCTTCTTTACGAGTCACGCCTGCCTCGCTCTTCCCAGACTTTTTAACACAGCTGGGATCCTTGCTGACACTTCCCTTCTCCTCCAGTCGGGGCTTTTTGGACAGAGTTGCTGATGGTAATTTCTTCTTAGCTCCGGCAGCTAAATGCCCACACTTTGCTGTGTCCTGTTTACATTTGATGGGCTCAGGCTCTGCAGCAGCTGGTGGTGTCTGGCAGGATTTGGACCCTCCCTGATTTCGTTGCCTTTCTGCGTTGACTGGGAATGGATCACACGTGGCCAACGCCAAGGAGAATGGCTGAGTTCTGCTGCAGGGGGTTTGCTCTCGAAAACACTGGTTGCTCCCTGAACCTACTGGTGGCAAATTAACTAAACCACTTACTACACTCTCTGCTGTCCTGACTTCTTCCTCTTTATCCTGTTCAGTGGACTTAATTGAATAATCAGCCTCAGTTACCTTGCTGGAGGGGATCAAGTCAGGGCAGGACTGCTCTGTGCTAGTATTCATAATCTGTCTCTGAGCCTGGGAGCTAATTAAAGTGTGCAAAGGAGCCTTTGTTTCAGCTTCATCTGAGTTACATTCAACAGCTCTTGGACTCTCATGTGCATTTTCACACAAGGCTGTTTCCCCCTCGGTCTCTCCAGGTCCCCTCTGGAACAGATCCTGCGATGCTTTGCAGCAAGTTTCCAGCATACTCAAATTTCTGTTTCCTTTGACTCCAGTGGGTGTGGATCCAGTTTTTACCTGACTTCCAGTGCCAGGACACGCCACTGCTGCTGAACTGGGAAGAAGGCCCTCTGAGTGGCTGGCAGGTGTGAGGAACAGCAGTGTTTCTCTCCCAGTCAGTGGCTGGGAATCCGACTGATCCCCCGTACCTCGATCCTTTTCTGCTGTGCTGTGGTGCTCACCTGGAGCCTTCCTGGGCAGCAGGGGACAGGCTGACGTTACACTTTGGGAGGCACAGGTGGGATATTCTGAAGAATCTATTTTTAACTCTTCATCAGGCTCGAAGGTGCTGTCAACAAAAAATACGTGTTGTTCTGCTGTATAATGAGGGGACACTGCAGTCTGACTCCCTGAAACCTGACTAACTCCTGAGTCACAGGAAGTTTCAGCCCTGTGTTCATCAGCTGGGTAAATCTCTCTCTGTTCTCCTCCTGGTTTACAGCTGGGCACTTCTAGATAAAAATCGCTTAAAAGCGGATCCTTGGAAGAGGGAGTGAATGCCCCTTCTTGTTTTGCTATTTCTGTCAGTTGGTCTGTATTTTGGGGTAGATTCTTATGTGTTATGGTTTCAGGAGTCTTAATTAAAGGAGGCAATTGCATTACAGAACGGTATTTCTGTGCATTAGAAACAACCTGAAAATCCTGACAGCCATTAATTTTTGACAGATGGCAACTATCAGAATTAGTGTCATTTTGTGTATTCAAGTCTGAGTGATTTCCTTCTTCTTGTAAATTCACTTCATAACTTTTATGTATGGTGTTAACAGAAGAGTGTTCTGCATGTGTAAGCTGACAGGTATTTTCACTGGGGAAAATGTCTTTTTCTTCAGGGAAATAAGCCAGTCCTCCTCTTGCTGGATAACAGTCCCTAAAATGACAGCCTTCTCCAGGTACAGACTCATTTATCCAGGGTATGTTGTGTTCAGTATGAAGTAACTGTCCAGCTGTCCCATACAATGTATCTGACACATCAGCTGGGTTTGCTTCGGGATGTGCTAAATTACCACTCTGAGCACTTTGTAACCTTTGGGGAGAATGTGCTTCACATGTTTGGGAAGCATTATTAACAGTAAGCTTTCCTTCCCAAGCCACAGTGGATCCACTCCTGTCCGTTCCCGTTGGCCTTGGCTTCAAGCACTCCCCTGGGCTTAAGAGGATGCTGTTTGCTGAGGTACAAATGGACGGTGTCTCCATCTCATTTCCAGCACCAGAGTCTACACACGCACCCTCTGTTCCCACCACTTGTGCCAGACAAATGTTTCCTATGGATGCACCCTTACATGCTCCAGCTCTCTGAAGGAGGGTATCAGAAACACTGCAGTCAGCTTTCCCAGTGCTGGGGTTACTGGCTGGTTCTGTGACGGGTTCCTGCTCTTCCATCAGATCCATTGGCAAAGGATCACCGGAACAGGTCTCCTGCACAAAGTTCAGTTCTCTAACTTTGACATCTGTCGGCCTCATTTCTAAGCTTGTGATCCCCCTGTCTGCAAATGGGATTTGACAGTCTGAGTCATCTTCATGAAGAAGTTTCCACAGCTTGTCATGCACTGCAGATATATCAGCATCTCCTTTGCACCCAGGTTCTCCAGATTCCAGGACTGACTTGGGATTAGCTTCGAACGCAAGCTCATCACCTGATAGGCTGCAGGGAATATCTGGGTCACTGCTACCATGTATGTCAAACCCAGACCTTTGCTCTCCCTCTTTTGGCTCATCACACAGCTTTGCAGAAGAGAGGACAGCACACAAGCGTTCCTGTTTATCAGGAATAGAGTCTGTACCCCATAAAGGAAAAGCTGAAATGTCATTCTTTGATCTGTTGCCATTACTAATAATTTCTTGTCCAGAGAAGACTTCTTGGTGACGACCTTCCCTCTTATCCCAAGGAGCACAGTGTAGAGAAGAAGTCTGTAAATCTGCATTCTTTGCTCCCGGTGTGTTTTCAGTAGAAAGCATTTCTGCAGCTGGCTGGCTGGCTCCCACACTCTCACAGGCCCTGAAGATGCCTTCTGTTTTGGGCTCCATACAGAGGTTCTCACAATTCTGGGTAACACTTTTAAGATCAGCACCTTGATTCTACAGAGAAGAAAAACAGAGAAATGTAATTAAAAATTAAATATTAAAAATGCAGCTTGACATGGGCCTGAACTAGTCCTGGCTTGAAATGTACTTTTTTTAGGTTGTTTTTGTTTTTGTTTTGTTTTTTAATATTTTTCAACAGTCAAGTTTCTGACTTGTACTATCAATCTAATGGATTGAAATCAATCTGGGTATGAGTCTGAAAGGAAGCACATGTTGTTCCTTAGAGAAGGATTTGTAGTGAAGCATCTCCCATGGGCTACAGTGTGCTCAGACTTTTTAGGCTCCATAAGTTCATGGCAAAAGGATTACCGGCTGTAGCAAATATTGCTTTCCTTTGCTGCAAAAGCCACCCACTTCAGCTGCAACTCCTTTCATCCTTTCTGTTTCTCCATTCAGCTTGGGTAGAATGTGGAGCTGACCACATGCTGTGGACAATGGGGAAGGAAGAGATATAGAAAATTGTTGTCAATGACTTTTACTTTTCCCACCACAAGCTCCAGGCAGTTGTCACCACACTGTCTTCAAAACTCCTCAGCTAGTGCATACTCACCCAGAAATCCTGAGCCCAGGAGCCTCAGTTCCACACCCCAGTGCCCTGCTCTCCTGCTCAGCTCTGCTCTCAGAAGGTGCCAGTCTCTAGGTCTTGCAGTTTAGACACACACCTTCTCCCAAGTCAAGGGGCATGTGAGCCTAGATGTGCCTCTACAGTCAGTTCCAGGTCTCTTCTCAGTTCTGAGCATCTGGACTGAGCCTAGTGCTCCTTCTGCCACTTCCACTTCCCTCTCAAACCTCTGGAAAGCAGCCTTTATTTTCTCTTCCTTACAGGCACAGCAGCCTCAATCACAGCTTTTACTAGAACCTGTGCAATTCCTGCTAAACATGTTAGAGACGTGGTCGATCCGTCCCTGCCTGCTGTTGGTGTGGCACCAGACACAGAGAGCCCTCACACCCATGGGAAAGGGGGCACAGCATTTCAAGAACCCTATTGTCTGTCTAACCTGTGGGACTGTCCATGTTGGCATCTGGGTATCCCTGAACACTGCCAGGGACAGGAAGTTGAATACTGACAGGGACAGGGGGCTGAACACTGAACACTGTCAGGGACAGGGAACTGAACACTGAACACTGTCAGGGACAGGGAACTGAACACTGACAGGGACAGGGTGCTGGCTGACTGCTAACAGAGCCCAGCTCCTCAATGACACTGCAAAGCCTCCTGGCTCTCTGTACACTGTGTAACACCATACAGCTGGCACAGTTGGCTTTTAGGACCTACTATTAATGAAGCTGCTTTGAAGCACCAGGTAAATAAAGAATTTCACCCTGGCTAGACCACGAGGTCATGAAAGGAGTGAGGAGCCTCCCACCTTGACCATCCAATGGAAGATGTCCCCCAGCACAGCAGTTGCTGCACGAGACACAGTGCAAGGGTTGTTCCAGTTCGAGGCAATCTGGCACTAAGGGGAAGTGTAAATCCTGGGGTCATTAGTGCTGCAGTCCCGTGGCTGCTCTGTACCCTCAGCAGACCTGAGGTCAGCAGACGATTCCCACACAGAGAGGGGAAAGACAACGCCCTTCCAAAGTGGTCGGCTGTGGGGTTTGCTCTGAGCCCCTCACCTTGCTCCTGGCAGAGCTCTCTCACACAACAAGCTCCAGCAAACACTCCAGGGCACTTTACCTCAACCTGTGTGCAGCAACAGCAGCTGATGATTTCTCGCCTTTCTTAGGTTATACAGGCAGAACCCTGAGGAGTTTCTGGCTCAATCTATGGGAGCTGTGAGAAGCTGTCCACATTTTCCTTGTGTTACAAAGAACAGTTTCCAGGTGGGATGCTTTTGTTTGGATCATTTTCAAGACCACATAGTTTTGAACCTACACCTAAATTTCACTGTCATTAATGAATGTTTAAAACCAGGGGTTTGATTTGTGCCCAGCTCTAGCCCTTTTCTGGACACCAATCCTTCTGTTTTATCTAATGTAAAGTTTTGGCCATGGAATGCGGACAGAAGGAATCCACACTGCCTGCAGGTACCAAGAGTAACTGGCCAATCTGAAATTTGGCCATGGTACTCACTGGAACATAACAGCTGCTCTTGGCCAGGAGGCTCCTGGGATTTAAATTATTGTACTGCACTTGTGGAAAAAAATAAAACAATGCTTCTGGCAGATCACGGCCGTACCCTGCCAGGAAGCTCTCGGGAGGTTAATTCCGAGGGAGGGTATTCCCCATCATAATGTGCTCCTAAAATGGGACTGAAATTGTATGTCCCATAAAACCAGAGAAACCTACAGCCATTTTTCAGGAAGAATTTAGTGATTTTTGACTGCTTAAGACACCCCAGTGGTGAGATTAAAGTCACTGTACTGTGACTCTACATCCAGAACTGGGAAATGTTTTTGCCCCAATAATCAGACAAAGAAAAGCAACTAGAAAAGGCTTGTGTTGTCATAAATATTTTTTTCTGTGCAATTAACTACACACCTTCGAATCAGAAAAGTTGGTGATAATAAGATTATTCATGATTTAATATTCACACATGGGTATTTATGTATCTTCAATCTTTGTGAAATAAAAATGATGACCCCATTTTCCCACTTAGGAAAACTGGTGGAGCATCATACCTGCACATACAGTCTGTCCAACTGTACTGACTTCCCCAGTTGTTTCCTACTAACACCATCAAATATGCAAGCACATGGAGAGTACCACTTTGGGGCTTTTATCTTTTAGCTGGGTTGCACATTTCAACTGGAATACCTGCTTCTTTCACTGTTTGGTTCTTAAAAAGCAAAGAGCCCCATTCACCTCTGTAACATGAACTCTCTGCATTGAATTCCCCTCATTGTTATAAATCCAGAGCAAACCCCTGTTGATTTGGATTAGGTTTCCAGCACCATAAATGGAGGACAATTTTGTTTGTTGAGTATAAACTGAGAAGAAAGTAAATCAAAACATTCTCTGTTCACAATAGGTATTCGAGAAACCTTTTGGGTTGAAACATTGCTAAGACCTGTTCAGTAGCCTCCATATCAGATTTCCCTATCCAGCTGTCCAGAGGCCCATTAGTGCCTCTCACCATTATCAGGCTCACTCTATAATTAGAACAGCTTAGGCTTTACTTGGGCCTTTTTCAAACCCAGATTTCCCTCCCAGCCGTAGCTGTCATTCAGAAGTACATGAATAGTACCTTTCAAAGTAATTTCAATTTTACATTATTTTGTGACAAGCAGGAATAAATGGCATTTAAATCAGCAGAGCAGCTCTTTGCATTAAATGATAAATGATAAACACGTTACTTACCCCGAGTGAGATGTTCTCATCTGGCATCTGATTTTGGTGAGACAGGCCCCGAGTCCTTCTCCTTTCCCAGTGACAGTCTTTATCTGCCTCTTCTGTCTGACACAGACCAGCCTGCACTTGCAGGCTTTCTGTCTCCCTGGGAATCTGTGTTGAAAGCACACCTTCCTGCCTGGGAGACGGAGCGCTGGATTCCCTGCCCCCTGCTGCAGCCTGGAAAGACTGTCCTATAGTACTTACATATCTGCAAAGCTCTATAGGGTTTAACAACTTGAAAAGGTTTCTTCTCAGACTTTCTGTTAAGGTGCAGACAGTGTGCTGGGCGTTCTCCTCGGGCACGTCCCTGCCCCCCTCCTGCAGCAGCAGGGAGCTTTCCCCCAGCACGACCCGCTCCGGGCCGGGCTCCGTCATTGTCCCTGGAGCCTGATGTGTCCCAGCAGCTCCTGTGCCACCGGCAGACGGGTCTGCCCCGGCAGGTGCAGGATCCGTGTGCTTTGCTTTCTCAGCCGAGGAACCTGCAGCCAGGTGACCACTTCCATTAGCCTCTTCTTCACTGCTGGGGGGTTCATTTCCAGGGGTTGCAGATGCAACAGGCACTTCACTCTTGTCTTGGTCTTTCAGACTGGTACTTTTGTCTCGGTGGTGTCCAACAGTGAGAGTCATCTCTGTCTGCAGAGTTGACTGGCTGTACATAGAGGGGTCTCTCCTTACATTTACTCCTTTGAATTTTGAGTGATGCCCACAGAAGCCAATGGGGGTATCCATAGGCGTAGTGTTATCTGACACTTGGAACACACAAGGCATTTCACTGAGGAAGTAAGCACACCCATCACAATCCTTACCCAGTTTTACATCATCTTCATCATCGCTTTCTAATAAAAATTGTAATTTCTTTTTCCAGATTTCATCTTCATGCGCTGTCAGCACATCTGAACATTCAAAGTACTCCAGGTCATCATCAGAAAAGTCATCACTTACACTTGGAGCTTTCTCTGTATAAATCTCCAGAACAGTGGCAGGATTTGCAGAATCATCTTTTACAAAATAAGTGGGATTTCCTATGGGAGTATCTGCCTGCTCACTTAGCAGGGAATTCATGGTTAGAGGACTGTCCAACCCAGTCTTTTTACACACCTGGACATCTGCCAGAGACTGACCAGATCCAGGGTGTTCCGTGTCAAGGCAACAGTTGTCTGTGTGACAAGTGGTTACATCTGTAGGGTGGGAAGGCAGCTGTGTGTTGCAGTATTCCTCTGCTCTTCCAGCAGTGACAGCGACCAGACCGTTCCAGTGAAGCAGGTCATCACCATTCTCTGACAAACGCCTTAGGCAGGAAATATTTCCCTGGGATTTAATCAGATTTTTTACATCCATGTTGTCTTCTGTGTTAGGCACGTGTCTGTGGGATTTCTCAAATGGGGACAAGACTTCTGCTTTGCAGAGCTCCTCGAGCAGTAAACGGATGATTTTAGGAGAGTCAGAACCTCGTGAAATCAGCATGGCTCACCCTCACAGGGTGAACTCCTGTGTTTTGTAAAATGTTTCCCATCTTGCTCATTTTACCCTGAGGTATCCCATGCGCTCATTTAGGACAACAAGAAATTCTGGGGAAGTTTTGTTCTTTGTCTCTGGTTGCAGTTCAACAAACGTCATTCTAGCTGTCAATAAAGGGCAGATCTTGCTCTGTGCACCTGCAAATAAAAGAAACCTGAAGTTTAAAATTACTTCTGAAATGGGTATAGCTTTTTTCTAGAAGGTGGTCGATTGACACATACTTGCAAGCATTTTCAGAAAAAGAAACCATTATTTAAAAGCCAAGGTCAGACATTAAAGCAGTAACCCTAACCCAGCTGTCTGTGCAATGACAACTAAAGGCAACACGTTGCAACTGCCCGCAGTGACCTGTGGCACCGGCACAACAGTAGGCTGTTCCTTGAACTGGCATCATAGGGACATCAATTCCAAACCCTGCTTGTAGAAATACATGGAACAATCAGTCTGGTTAGATTTTATAGGGTTATTTCTCTTTTAAGCAATTTTATTGCACTTGGGCTTGGTGTTTGTCATTTTGGTTTGTCACGAGGTTGGTTGGCTTCAGCTTCTGCTCCTGTCAAGTCCGACTCTCCAACAGCTGTGGCAGTCACCTGGGTGGCAAAAAGCAGGAGGCAAAGGTGGTTAAGGGGAAGGACACGAGAAGGGACAGTGTTGGGTTGTGTGACAAACACTTTGACTCCACGTGCACCAAGGAGCACAGACAAACAGCACTTGGCAACCAGACCAGCCTTTCAGAGCTCTGATCACGTTTTGCTTTCCATTTCAACTCTAAGGAATATAAATAATTAGCAGAACAAAAATGGAGCAGCAGGGAGTAATCTTTTCCTCATCCGTTTTATTACAGTGCCATGGAATTACCCTCCAGCATTCAGCCATCTCCTCTTAAATATGCATTTGCCTAATGTTCCCTGTTGCACTCTTGTAACTCTGCTCTCGTCTTTGCTTTGCAGAAGACCAGATGTCTCTTTCCTCTTTTTCGGAGGGTGTAAGTTATTTTAAAAGCATGGTAATTTCCCCTGCTGAAAAGAGCTATGGCAACATGTTATTACTACAGATTGACTCATGAAGGGCCTTTACTAAAGCCATTGTACTACCCAGTTATCACTGTCTCAGTTCAGCTGCACTTTGACATTGAGGGGAAAAGAGCTGGCAGATTTCTCCAGATGACAACTGGATTGGATTGTCATACACTGTCAGATCCAACCACAGAAATGAAAGCAAAATAACGTTCCATGAGGAAAACTGCAGTAAGTGATGGTTTTCCATCCAAGACAAAGAGGTGGGGTTTTTTTAAATCTGGGGAGAAGATAGAAGATATTAGATTTTTAAAAATTCGATTACTGAATTCAGATAGAAACTGAAAAGAGAACTGCTAGTATGACAGCCTCTCAGCTCCTCAGGGAAACAAATAAGGGTGTTGCAGCTGCTTGTCTCAAGTCTCGCTCTGGACACCAGTGATGTTATTTGCTGAACTGGGGCCTGGCTCATGACAGGAGACAGTGAAGCACAGCTTTGGAGGAGGAATTAAAACATCAGGGGTTAGCAGGTCATGGAAGGAAAGACGCCTATTTTGGATCTCTAATGGTCTGTAAATGTATTTTCCATCTCTTACTGATCAGAACCACGGCACCTGTTGGGGAATTTTTATGGCACCCCTTGAGGCAAATCAAACACACGTGTGTGCTCACCAGGCTCTGCTGCAGCCTTAGCTCAACGCCCTGGAACTGAGGATAAGGGAGAACATGCTTTTCCATTTAAAATTCATGCTTCATCATAATTCCACACTGGTTGTGAAAAACCTATTCGCTACTCATATGAAAATATTGTCTGAAATTCCAACTCTAAATATAAAATTTGACTGCCCAAACTTATTTCCATTAAAATGCCAACATTTTTCCCAATTTGAAACTTATTTTTATATGTTATTAAAAAGGTTCAATATTTTATCATTTATTCCAATTGAGAACAAAATATTTTTGAAGAATCACACTTTAACATGGAAGGAACAACACTTAAACACGGGGTTTTTTTAGTAATACCCATTTTGCATGTAGTTTCAGGTACAAAATCACTTCTATTGATTTCAGAAGGAGCTGCAGGCTTAATCCCAATGTCACCAAAGAGAAAAAAAATTACTGACAAAACTATACAAATTTGATTAAATGTAAGAAATGGCTATTAATTTTCCTCTCTCACATCACATTTTTTCCTAATTTATTTAGTTATAACCAAAACACAAATCTTCCTTTGTAGGCAATTTTATATTCACGGAAATTATTTCTACAGAAAGCTTGTGCATTGTACCAGTCCAGTAGTGAATTTGTGTCTTTCTGTGAGGTTCATGTCCTCCAGTGGGTGGAAAGAATCCCCTTTATGGCCTCTCAGCAGTTTCGCCTGTTCTTTGCTGTCTATTCATCATGCAATCTCAGTTCTCTGTGCAGCCCTACTCAGCCCACACCCTTTTTCAATAGGATTCCTTCCTATCTCTCAGCTGCACTTGCTCCTCCCTGCCCTTCCCAGGATCTGTCTGTCCACCCCCAGGAACTGGCTCCCCTTATCACCACCTCCAGCTCCAGGACCCTCCTGCGCATTCCCACGGCACAATGGGCACCTGATCTGTGCCCACCCCTGGATGGAAACGTGCCACGACCCCCAAAGGCCCCCTCGGACCCGCCTCACACCCACGGCAGCACGAAGGAGTGGGAAGGGAGAGCCTGGGTGAGCCCACACAGGGATATCTCAGCGGAACACCACAGGCAATGACCCTGATAATTCCACAGTGTTTCACATTCAGAACCATCCTTTCATCAGCTGACACTCTGGTGTCTTTATACCGAGCTGACACGGGGCCAGGGGTACCTGAACACAACACAAAGGGAGAGCCCCATAAACACCCTGTGCCTCAGAGCACACGGGCCACGTCTGCAGGAACTGCTCTGCCCCGGCCACACCAAGTCTGGCAGATCCCTTGGCCTTAACCCGTCAAGGGTTAACTTTCACCAAACTCTGGCACTCAGAAGCCCAGTCTTTCTCCTCTGTCCGTACATGCCCATGAGGAGGATGGGGATGTGAGCGTAATGCAGTCCGCTCCCTGTTCCTGCAGCACTTCTCCAGCAGACAGATCCTGGTTAGAAAGTCACTGGAGTATTTGGAGCGTGTGCTTTGTTTTTTATTCTGAGCTTCTTGGTCTGAGACAATTAACTCCCCAGCTGCCAGCACAGTTTCCTACTATCACCTCCACTCCACAGGCCAAACTATGGGATCTGGATTTGTTCTTTTGCAAAACAATTCTTATCCCCTAGGCTATCCTACTAAATGTTAGATTTAGCAACAGCTGCTTCTCCACGTGCCTGGCATATTATATACATTTCCATACCTCCCTTTAGAGAAATGTTACATTGGCAGGTAGCTAAACCACAAAGAAAGCTGGTGGGTACAATTAGACTTCATATAAGATAAACATGAAAAATCTCCAAACCAAACCACTAAAAACCACAGAACCTTTCTTTAAGATGAACAGAAATGGTCATACATTATGCAGATCCAACCAGAAAGTTTGATGGTATGGACAGCAGGATTTCAGAAATATTGATTAAAGGGACAGAAAGCAGCAAAAGCAGAACAGAAACCGAAAAAAAAAAAAAAAGGCAGAAAGGAATCTCCACTAGCCACAGGATCCCAAGAAAAGTCTCAAACAGGTAGTGTCTAAAAGGTGGGACGAGGTGGAGCTTCCCAGTGCCTGGGTGTGTACCCGCGGCCCAGCTCGTGCTGGCAGGAGTGCCGCGGGACACTGCCCCTCCCTCAGCCCGAGCCTGGCACGGGCAGGGAACACACGTGGGGTGTGCCAGCCTGGGCCCCGCGCTGTGCCACCGCCGGCTGAGGGACGCGGGGGTGACTCGGTCTGCACACAGACGGGAGGCTGGCACAGACAGGCTGGCAGTGCTCCGGGGGCAGGGCTTTGCACCACCTCTGTCAGCAAACAGACTGCACTGTTCAGCACTCGGCACGAGAAGCCAGAGACCACAGGAGAAAGTCAGAGCACATCTCTGTGAGAACTGTGAGAACTAAATCACCCGGCGTGGCAAACACAGCTTAAATGGAATATTACTGCTAACAAAGCTGGTGCTTTTGGCACCCCAGCTCCTGGGTTCCTCGTGTTTTATGACTCGGACTCTTGGTCTGCTGAGAAATAAAGATGCCATAGTCCTAATCACTCTAAAAACCTTACAGATCCTTCCCAAAAATCACTCCAACGACCTCACAGCTCCTTTACAGAAATCACTCCAATAACCTCATGGATCCTTCGCAGAAATCACTGCAGTGACCTCACAGATCCTTCCCAAAATGACCAACTACAGCACTGTGTGCATAACACACACCCTGCCACCTGGGAAATAGTGTCGTGCTCCAATGCCATTACATTCCAAGGTTAATGCTAATTCCCTTGCCACTCTCCCTGGAAATATTTCTCAAACATGCCTTAACTCTCCTGCAGAGCGTTTGCATATGGTTTGTATAGCTGCAACACTCCTCTAAGAAACCAACAGCTGTAATTCCATCCCATCCATGTTCCCACCCTGCCAACCATTTTATATTTGGGAATATACACATTTTTTTTTAGTTCCTCATACAGGGCACCTCTCAAAAGAGATTTTTTTACGTTTAACATTTTTCTTCTTCCAAAGCAGAACAAAACATAGACTTTCCCAGTTATGCAATAAACACAGACATTACACATCCATTTGCATTTCTTAAGTGAGGTATTATGTTCCCTATATGGAAACACATACAATACATTTATGATTAGAAACATACAACTTTACTTTAAAAAAAAAGCTTCCCATTAATGTTTTGCTGTATTTAAATGCTTATTCTCACGTTCCCTCTTTAAGCTTTTTCTTTAAAAGAAATCAAAGCTTTTATTAAAAGTTTTCAGTTAAAAGTTTTGTCAACATTGGCATGTTTCTGTGAATTTTCTCAGTTCAGTGCATCCTCAAGTACCGATGGAATCACATTCCACACGAAATTTCTGACCCTGCATTCCCAGCCTATACAAGCTTTCCCAAGTGATTGTGCCAGAACGCCATAAAACCATTTTCCAAGTATTGTGATCATGGTCACATTCTTGGAAATGGTTACAGTACCTTGTAAAAGTTAAAATCTCCAAGAGAGCAGAAACCAGAATTCCAGGGTTCAACTATAACTTTGTGAACTCTACTCACAAAAGGGCTATGGTAAGGACTCACACAGCAGTTTTCCTGCTACAGAGCAGAGAATTTGATGGGGTAGGAGCAGTGAGAACTTCTGCACCCAAGGATATACATTTTCTACTTGTTTCTGCACCTCACAGGAGCTGCACCTGACTCAGTTCTGTCTGAAACTCAAACAGTAACTACAACCACATTATTCTTCTATAAATCAAATTGAACACTTGGAGCAGCATATTTGTCAAGGAGTGCACAGTCAGAAATGAAACTAGAAAAACCACTGCATTACCTAAGCCAACTATCACCAAAATATGTCTTTGCCAAAAATACTGTGATATGTTGTGGTTCTTCAACTGCCAGCATCCGAGACTTTTTCACAACTTTTCTATTTTAGTGCCCCACCCACCATATAAAAACACCTCAGCTATAATTCACTGGCTAAATGCAATAATAAATGACTGGCTCTGCATTCCTCTAACAAAGACCTTAACATGGAGTAATTAAAATAAGCAATCACAGCACAACTCTTCACACTGATCTGTCTTAATCTATTTTTAACATCTGCCAAGCATCTGACCCTGTCAGATTGAGCAATTCACGCAGCCTGAGAATCATCTATTTTTGCTAAGTGACCAGATTTTTTTTCTCAGCAATGGAAGAAAATTTTTACCTACTGAGTATTAGAACATGCAATATATATTTAGAACAAATAAAATGCATTTTTCAGGATACCTGGTATCACTTACACATTCTTCAGAGAAGGAAGCTTGTTTTCATATGATTTTTGCAAGTTTATATTGTTGAGACTCGGTGGAAATAGTACCAGTGTACTTCTAGAAACACTGAGCAGAATTCTAGATGCAATGCATTTAAAAAAAATCAATCTATCAAGATATGGAAAAATTACTATTCTTTAGCAGAAGCAAATAACAAATCCTATTTCCTGTTCAATAACACTACAAATCACTACAGTCGTGTAATGCCTTAAGAATAACGTAACTTGCCCGTATTCCTTTACTCGTCTTTTACGGTTCCCAGGAGAAAACAGCAGCCGAGTAACGTTTGCAGTCCAATCCCCCTGCCCCCTGAGCCCCAAACGCACACTTACCCGCAGGGCCCTTCCTGGACATTCTAGCAGCAGGCTGGGCCTGGGCTGGGACCTGGTGCTGCAGGACAAAGGACGCTGCACTCGTGCATGTTGTCGGGAGCTGGGAAGCAGCCGACGGCTTCGGGGGTGTTCTGCTGCTGTGACCTCAGGGTAGGGAGTCTGATCCCTCAACAGGTTGACTTTTAAGAGAGACGATTTCATTACATGCAGCAGATGGCCCTTCCTGAGAAAACCTCCACCAGACAGGGAGTTGGCAGTGAGGAGAGGGCACATCCTACTGCCATAGAAGTCCACAGGAATTTCCTCGTGGCTGAGAGAGAGAGGAAGTGTTGGCCTTAGCTTTTCATACTAAAGCACTGGATTGTTTTTTGGAGAGTGTGCCTAACTGCTCTGCTAGGCACCTCGGGAACTTCTTACTTGCTGGAGGTTAAGCACACAAAAGTTCTGCTGAGCATGAGAAAACCCACAGTGCCTAACAAGCAGGCTGAGGAGATCAAAGGTGGACAGTGGACTTTTAACAATCACTACACAGAAATTCACCTGTGATTCACATCCCTCAAAGGCAAAAAGGTGAATCCTGAAGAAAGGAAGTATTCCCACTCCTGTTACCCAAGGAGCCAAGGCTCACACAGGAGGAACTTCAATGAATTGCACAAACTGCTCTGAGCTCAAAGGATCTGGAAAAGGCTGAAAAGCAAGTTTTGTGCCAGGATTTTTTTTAAGCATTTTGCAATAATGGCAGCTAAAACTGGTTATGAGATACTACCGTGCTAAATACTTCTTGCTCCCAGTGTTATCTAGACCCAGATAGGAAACTGGTGTGTTCAGCAATAAATATAGCACCTCCAATCACCATCATTCAGGAATAGCAACAGGGATATCTGTTTTATGTAACAGTCTAATAGCCAAAATAACCCCCAAAGAAATGAGAGGCAGCCACATCTGTATCATAAAATAGTCTGGGTTGGAAGAGACCTTTAAGGGTCCTATATTCCACCCCCCTGCAATCGGCAGGGACACCTTCCACTAGACCAGATTGCACCAAGCCCCGTCCAACCCGGTCCTGAACACTTCCAGGGATGGGGCACCTAGCACCTCCCTGAACAACCTGAATGCTTGATCACTGATTAAAAGTGTTAGTAAAATTACTTTCTAAGGCACTTTCAGTCCACTTTGAGCAACTTGCAACTCCAGAGAGATACCAATTCCCTTCAGATCATTGCCCCACTCATCTGTCCATTAGCAGTGATGGAGAGCAGCCAGGGGAACATCTCTTTGGGAGGCTCTTCCCAAGCCGTCCCTGCTCTCCCACGCTGAAGGACACAAGGTGCCTGAGCCTTAAGCTGCACACCTGCCTGTGTGGGCACTGGTGCAGGGTGGGAGGCAGCTGTGGCACGGAGAAGAATCCATGGCCGTGCCGGCTGCAGGTGGATAAGGCTGTTTCTCCTCAGAGCGCGACCCCTGCCCTCAGCGTTGTGTGCTTTTTGCCCGCTTTACGGCCCAGCTCCCGCCTCTCCAACCATGTCCGGCCTCCTCAGGGCCAGCTGCCGACGCTGCAGGAGGTCTCGCCCCGAGGCAGACTCATAACGTTCCCATTTCAAAAGGGGTGAAACAAAACAAAACCCGCTCGGTTCCCTCACAGTGTCCGCAGGGCCGGGGCGAGGGGGGGCCGTCTCCTGCCCGGCCATGGCGGGGTCCCCTCAGGACGGGGCGGCCGCGCTCCCCTCGGCCAGACCCGCCCGGGCCGCCCCGGCTGCCCCGCTCCCCTCAGCGGACCCGCCCGCCTCGCCCCGGCTGCCCCGCTCCCCTCAGCGGACCCGCCCGCCTCGCCCCGGCTGCCCCGCTCCCCTCAGCCGTCCCGCACCCCTC
>NW_016690562.1:42271-114418 GCF_001604755.1 Lepidothrix coronata
CCCGCTCCCCTCAGCGGCCCCGCCCGCCTCGCCCCGGCTGCCCCGCTCCCCTCAGCGGACCCGCCCGCCTCGCCCCGGCTGCCCCGCTCCCCTCAGCGGCCCCGCCCGCCCCGCCCCGCCCGCCCCGCGCGGCGCTTCCTTCCGGGCGGCCGTGGCGCTCCCGGCAGCGATGGATCGCGGTGCGGCGGGGCCGCTGCCCCTCGGCCGCCTGGCCGAGCCGCTGCTCCGCAGGCTCAGCGAGCTGCTGGACCGGGCGGCGCCCGGCAAGGGCTGGCGGGAGCTGGCGCGGCGAGCGGGGAGCCGAGGCACGGTGCGGCTGAGGTAGGCGGCGCGGGGAGCGGCGGGGAGCGCTGCCCCGCGGAAGCCGCGGTGTCACTGCGCGGTCCAGGAGTTGGATGTTTGTATTTTCCTGTGAAACACTGTGAAGGTCCATTTGATAAGTGACGGTATCTCGCCCCTAGGTTGGCGTGGCACTGCGACTTAATGAAAGAAACGTTGATGAATTTCTTTAGTGGGGATACGTAAACTTGCGTTCCCTTTCTATAGCTGTCTTCATGTCCTTATTATCTGAGTTCTTTGAATCTGCTGTGGTTGGAAGTGCGTGAAGACTTTACACTGAAGTTTAAACTAAGAACTTCAGATGCAGTTCACCGCGCTGCAGTGATGTGTGATTGGCCGGGCTGCACCACTCGCTTGTTTTAAAAACTCTAAAATCAGTCTTCCTGCACTTTGAACTTAGACACTGAATTGCTCTTTACTGCTTCTGAATTAGGCACATGGAAATGAAGGGTGCTGTACTAGTTTTTCTGCTGATACCTTAAAAAGTGAAAATTAGAAGGTTTCTCAATACATTTGGTTAGACTAGTGAGGTACATGCATCTCTTACCTTGTAGCATACAAATAACTAATTCCAATTTCTGTTACTGTATAATTTCTGAACTCACAAAACTTGAAGGAAATACTGCAAATATGTCCAAATCAGCAAGGAATTTCCTATGTCCATTTTTTTAAATCGTTTTGTTTGTCTGCAATTGATTGTTAACCCAGCTCCTTTCTGAGCAAAAAGTGTTAAGAAGGTCTGTGCCATGTCCTTCTTTTGTTCCTCCGTAGCCCTTTGGATTTGGAGCAGTGTTCCCTCCAAGTGCTGGAGCCAGAAGGCAGTCCCAGCTGGAGTCTCCTGAAGCTGCTGGGAGATCGTGGGTGCACTGTGCTGGAGCTGGTGGAGTCCTTGCAGGCCCTGGAGCACACAGAGGCTCTCCAGTGTCTCGGCCATGCAGGTCAGTGCTGGGCCTGTGCTTTCGCTGCAGCTCTGGGTTTTACACTGGAAACACTCAGGTAGCTTGTTTTCTGCAGTAGATAAAAACATCTTTAGTGCTTGAATTCTGATAATTGGTATCCGTATGATTATCAAGGTAATTGGCTCATCTGATTCTGAGATTAAAAGTAAGCCAAGTAGATAAACAGCCTTTGTACAGTGTTGTTGTGGACTTGAACTTGGCTGCATGGACATGCAGGGTGGACTTGTATTTGTTCCTAACTTTGCTAAGTGTAAATTCTGTTTTAAAGGTATAAAGATTGTTGTACAGCCAGACTCTCAAGCAGTGCTCTCTGGTCAGGTGGTCAAGCTGTGTTGCTGGGCAACAGGACACCCATTTGTGCACTACCAGTGGTTCAAGCAGGAAAAAGAGGTAATAGTTGATAAACAGTGCAGGTTTTTGCAATAGTGAAAATAATAGGTAATGATTTTGGATGATACCTTTTTCTTTCTAAGACTCTTCCCCTTATTTACAATGAGAGAAGATTGCTGGATAGTGACCCTAGGAATCTGCTAAAACAATGTGGTGATTCCTTATATTCAAACCACTTCATCCCTGGGGGCTAATTTTGGAATGGGACAGAAAGGAAGCTGCAAGTTTAGTTGTCTCTCAGCTTAGCAATAAGTTTCAAGTATGTGAAGGAGTTGAGGCTGGTCTTATGGACATGGAAATAAATATTGTAGTGCTTGATCCTGGTTTAGATTAAACCAATCTAAATTTCAGTGTTTTTGGTTCACCTGTGATTCAGGTTCCCCATGGTGATTCTCCAGAGCTGGTTTTGAATCCAGTGAGTGTAAAGGATTCTGGCTTTTACATCTGTCGAGTGAACAGTGACTGTTCCTTCGTGTTCAGTCGGTGGGCACGCCTGGAAGTCTGTGAGCTCCGGGGTACATCTCATGGTGAGTGGCACAACCATTGTCTTCTGAAACTCTGTCCTCTCACTTCCCAGAGGAACTTGGGCCTCTGTAGCTGTGCTTAGGTTGTCTCACCCTTTCTTTTCTTTTTTCTTCCTTTTTGTTTCTTTTAAGGGAACGTGGTGGGTTTGCCTCAAAACAAATTGTGCATTTGTGTTCAGCCTCAGCCACAAAACCTGACAGTGGGGGATGCTTTGGTGCTAGAATGTGGAGCTGTTGGAAACCCAATTCCTCATTACCAGTGGTTCAGAAATGGATTTCCCTTGGCAAATGGGAGCAAAAATGTCTACACAGTAAGTTACTGCAATGGGCCAGCCTTGGGGGCCGATGTGCAACCACCTTGAACTTATCACAGAAAGCTTTCTTGAAGAAAACAATTTCTCCATAGTCTTGATAAACCTCTGACAGAAGTGCTTGCTCCAAGTGCTTCTTCAGTTTTTACTTTTTCTTGCATGGGGGCTTAAATGCAAGGCTTGAACACCTGATACAGGTATTGTCTTGGGGTCTGTGGGGATGACTGGGATGATACTTGCACAGGTAACTTCTGTGGACGTGGAACATCAAGGGACATACTGGTGTCACGTATTCAACGACCACGAGGATGAAGACAGCAAGAAGGTAGAAGTCCTTATAGGTGAGGAGTTTTTCTGTTTGATACAGGACAGGTGAGGTTGTTCATTGCAAGCAGAATGAATGAATAGAACATGTTTCAGTGTGTGTGCACGTGCACGTATTTTCAGGGATCTGAAGAGGAGCAGATCTCTGTATAGCTTCCAGATCTATCTGGGAATGCTAGTATGTACCTCACAAGTTCTTTCCTAACCTGAGGAATATCCTAGTGTAGTACTCCCAGGTTTCAGTGATTAGTGCTGTACAGTGTTGTGGTCAGTGCAGATTTGTACTGCTGTAAAATGAGCCAGATTGCAGAGCAGCTTGGCAGTGACCTTTGTCTTCCACCTCGTATGCTAACACTAATAACTGAGAGCACTTGTCTTCCAATTTTCCCCCTCCTTAAAACACAAGGAAGGAAAGCAATGCCAGTGGAGTGCACAGAAGGTAAAGTAAACCTTTAGTTGTGAATCAATTTTGAAAAGTCAGTGAGGGGGCGATGGGTTGTCAGGTGTGTTGCTGAAAAGCATGTGTGGGTGAAGAGCTTCGGTCTAGTTTAAGGCACTGATGCATGATGCAGTGTTCCTTTTGCATGTGCTTTTCTCTTCTTTGCCTGGATGCCAGGATCTAGAGTACAGGAGAAAAACCAGGCTGCTTTCTCCTGTGCTATTCAAATGAATGTAAAGATCTGGAGAGGTTTTTGGCTGGGCTCAGGAGGCAACATCCTATCCAAGAAAATCTGGAGGTGTTTAGGAACCTGGGTAATCTTAGAGAGCTCCAGTGTCAGCACTCTGTCTGCAAGAGGTGTTTCCAGCAACCTCATTAGGATGATTTCTGTTCTCCTCTGCATTGCTGCCATGGGGAGGAAGAAGTGTATTATGACCTTTGCTGTTTGCACCATCCCTTGATGGCTGAGCTCCTCAGAGTCTGCAACACCATCAGGGGATCACGTAGAACAGTGTAAGGCTGCTCACAGCAGGCCTGCTCTGAGACATCCCTGGGGCTTCAGACACAGTGGTTTTCTTTTCCGTGGTTTCCAGTGCTCTCAGAATAAAGAGGTGAAACCTGTGGTAGCTTAGAATATTTCAAAATGGTGTCTGAAGTCTTTCTGAATACATGTGGCTTCCCAAAGTAAGATTTCTTGCTCAGGATGTTGCTTTTTCAGCAGTCTTTCAAGCATATCCTCTTCAAAGGGGTGATTCTGATACCTTGTTCCTTGCTCCTTCAAGCTGCCTGCATGCCTGTGGGATTGGAGCGTAGTGACTGTCCCTCCCTTGGTTTTTAGCTCTGCTGTACTGTAATGCTGGTCCTAGCATGGCTTTATACACTGCTGGATTTTCTCTTCTCTGTGTGGAATAGACATGAAAGATTACATTTGCAGAAATGCAAAGCCAAAAGTATTTTAGAAAAGTAGCTTGTCTTCCGTGTTCAGCTTGGATTATTAGTGGCATGACACTTACATTTTTACTAATAAAAATGTTGCTTTTGCTTATTGTTTAAATGATGATCTTATTGGTGTGTTTCTTTGCAGAAGATTTTAATGATCTTCAAGAATCAGGTCAGTGATAAGTTTTGAAAAACTTTAGTTTTGCATCTCATTTTTATGTTACAAGTCACTGAAGCCTAGCTGGGTTACAATATATACTTTACAGTATTTGCATGTGTCTGTAACTAGGAATTGAATAGGGGCAGGTATCATGTTAAGAGCAGCACAGCTTCCTGGGTCCAAAAGGTTGACTTGAAGCATATAGTGAATTATAGGGGTGCTATTATCTTTGTAAAATCACCCAAGTCTGGTCTTACTGCACTGCACGTGCACTTATACAAAGGGAATTATCTTTGCTTTCTTGTCTGTAGTTTCTCTGGACTCTCAGTTTTAGTACATTGCTGCTTTCTCAGATGATGTAAGGTGCCTGGCTGTAAACAGCACAACATCAACAAAACACCCCCAAAGCCACCCAAACAAAAAAGAGCCCTTTTTTTGTGCTAACTTAGTAAGGTGTTAGGCAAAGCAGTGTCTCTGCACGATAGCTGTGGGGGACATGCAGTTCATTTTCTGGTGTTGCAGCTCCAACTGTAGTCACTGACAGTGCTCTTTTCATCTCTTCCAAGCAGACCCACAAGAACTGTCGAGTCACAGACCTGTTGGTGAGTAGATTTGTAGCTGGAACGTGTATTTCCCATCTTGGAAACAGATTTTGCTGCTTCTGACACTGCCAGTGCAAGACCTGTGGGGCACGTAGAGAGCTGCAGGGAGGGAGACCTGTGGGCATTGGTACAGTCCCTTACAATGCTTGCCTGCCCTTTCAGGAGTAAACTGTGCCTCTGTCCAAGCTTCTCCACTCTGTCAGGTTCATCAGTGTGAGGGGGAGTTTAGGTGCTCCCCCCCAGGCTGGTAAGGTTGGGGTTTTTTTGAGGTAAGAAGAGAGTTGAGCTGTATTATTGATGTAGGAAGGCTTTTGAAATCACATAAAATATTGTGCCTGGAAATATTGTGCCTGGATACTCTTTTCTCTTTGGAAGACCTTACTTTTAAAGGTAGTGACCCCTGGAATATATAAACGTGACGTGTTCTTTTCTCCCTGTGTCTTGGCAGCCACAGACAAGGTGGCTCTGTTAATAGGAAACATGAGCTACTGGAATCATCCCCAGCTCAAGGCTCCCATGGTAGATGTCTATGAATTGACCAGTTTGCTAAGGCAGCTGGATTTCAAAGTCGTTTCTTTACTGGACCTTACTGAATCTGAGATGCGAAACGCAGTGGATGAATTTTTACTTCTCCTGGACAAAGGAGTATATGGTAAGAACACGCAAAATCCCTTCTGAAGTAGGTCAGTGTGGTATGTATCAAGTACACAAACAGCTGGTATTTACCTCTGCCAGCTCTCTACATGTGATGGCCAAACAGCCTTCATGGTAAATAGGGTGTGTGCAGAATGGGAAGAGTAAGTGAAAAGCACCCACCAGCATAGCCTTTGACTTGGCTTAAAATGTTTTTGTTTCTTTACTTTTAGAACAGATCAGAGGTTTGAACTCTTTTCTTTAACCACACCTATAACTGCAGTGCAAGCTCTGGGGGAGGGCAGGTGGAATTGATGCACAGAGCAAAAGCCTTCGTGTCTTGCATGGAAAAGGCCAGGAATGATCTGGTTGGGAGTGTAAGAAAAGTTCTTCTGTGGGCTTTGAGTTTTCAGCTGACTGCCACTATTTTGTCATTTTTCTAAAGGCTAAGATTGTATAAACTCCTTGAGAAATGACTTAGAACAGAGAGCAAAAAGTTTTGCCAGTGTCCCTATTTAAATTGCAGAATTCCTGTAGTAAAGCCCATTCACGAAAACATCATTTGATCCTTTTTTGGAACACAAGGTCAGATTATTTGCTATCATGACTTTTTTATGGATGTGTTACCTGATGCTCTGTCTGAGCAGCACTGGCTGCTCTGACATTTGGGCATTTATGTCTGAGCCAAAAGCTGCCTGACACGAAGCCTCAGCCTGGCAGGAGTATCGAGGCGTTCTGAGAGCAGTCTGCTTTTTTACTCCCTGGGAAATAGATGTGCTGGTACATTTGGGACTCTTGCACCTTCTCAATTTTTTTCTGTAATTGTTGTCCTGAATGTAGAAAATAAAGCACAGAAAGGCTTTAATGGGTTTCTCAGCAGCACCACATGAAAGCTCTTACACAACATATTTTTGCAGTCGTGCATTTCCAGCCACTTGGTATAAAAGGTAAGCGGAGCAGTTTTTCAGTGGTGTTTGGCAATAACTACTTCAATTTAAATGGTCACTTTATCCTTTCTGCATAGTGGCTATTAACAGCTTAAAGCCAATAAAAGGTGCTGTCAGTGCACAAATAGGTAATGATTTATAGCACTTCTAGTGGGCATAGCTTCAAATAGAAGAGGCACAGTGGCTGCTGCTGTCTGGTCCCTGTTACATGTGTTCCTGATGCCTGCTAAGTTGTGTAATTCTGGCCAACTGCCAGGAAAGTGGCATTTCAGATACTGGTCCTTAAGGGCAGGAGTGGTAAACAAAGTGATGGTGATTGCCTCCTCTGATGTCTTGGTTTGTGCTGTTCTAAATGTAGGGTGCAGTTAACATTGTATTCCACACAGGGTAAAAGCATAGACCTGGATGTTTGAAAGGCTGAAAATATTTAGGCTGCTTTCTTTTTAAAAGAGAGAGAGAGAGGCAGATACCACTTAAATGCTGACGTCTCTGAGGAACTTGAGCCTACTTAAAATTGCTGTGCCTTAGTCTCTGTTGAGACCCTGTGAACATGTTTACTCCACTTACCCCGGGTATGCAGGGATGTATTTCTGATCTTGAGCTCAGCACGGTCAGTGCTCCAGGTACTCGTGCCACAGCACAGGCATCTGCCAAGGACAGCAAAGGAGTGTAGTCAGTGCAATGACTTACAGAGTACACACTCAGATAGATTTCCAGTCAGCCTAAATTGTCACATTTCTGTTAACTTTGTTCAGCTGCACACTATATACTGTATGTATTGCAGAGCTGGCCCGTAGACTGCTCTGTATGGATAAATAAAAAGTCTTTTTAAAAGATGGAATTTGCATCATTAAGGAAAACCAGCACTGGGAACAGGCAATAGGAAAATCAAATTTAATCATACAAGCTTCTCTTAACTGCATTTTTTGGCAGTGGAGGTTATTAATTCTAAGAACATCTAATCTTACTGCAAATTGATATGACTAATACTGGACATCTTTATTCATATAAGTAAAATCTAAGCCCTGGCTTGCAGTTTCCTTTCTCAGGGTTCAAAAAAGCTGTCTTTAATTCCATGACATGTTTGGGGTTTTTTTTCCTACAAAAATATTTCATGTTTTATTGAACATTTTAAATCTTAAAATGTTGTAGACTGTTGTGTACTGGCAAGTGAGGGAGATGATGGCAGGATAATCGTTTCTGGCTAGGAAAGCATGCAAAGAATTTGTTTGTTTAGTAGACCCAGAAGTAACCCAGTCTGTAACTAAGAGATGTAGCTGCAATCAACTGAACATGAGCTGCTGGTAGTTTGGTAATGGGGATGTGCTCTGGAGTCCTACCAAACTATTCAGCAGAGGTTTTTTCTGTCTACAAAATCTGCAGAGTTACTGCTGCTCAGAGCTTTGTAATTGCACACGTGGAGAAGATGTTTTACAGTTGGCACATTTCCTTGTTCCCATCTGTGAGTTACCCATCATACATAACAGACTATTTCTGTTAGAGGTCATAACTACTTAAAGCATTTAAGAGTATTTAACTCGGTGTGTTTGATGCAAATATCTGATTGATTCTATTGCATGTGTGATATTTGCTTTTTTTTAAATTCATTGTGTCTGTGTGTTGTGGAGTCGATGTTAAAGTGGCTCGCCCCTGCCTCCCCTCCCTTCCTGTGTTAACAAAAGCATATTGATATTAAAAACCCAGCCTGGAGTGGCTTGAGTGATCTCAGTCCCGCTGTGCATGAGGGCTTTGACACGCTAAGGTGTGCAGGAGTGCTCCCGTGTGCTCCCCGCGCTCTCAGTCACACCTGCTTTGTACCCAGGTCTGCTGTACTACGCTGGTCACGGCTACGAAAACTACGGCAACAGTTTCATGGTCCCCGTGGACGCTCCCAACCCCTACCGGTCAGCAAACTGCCTGTGCGTGCAGGACATCCTGCGGCGCATGCAGCAGAAGGAGACGGGGCTCAACGTGTTCCTGCTGGACATGTGTCGGAAAAGGTGTCACCTCTGTCGGTCGGGGGAGAGCTGACAGCAGGGGTTCGGGGATGGCTTTGCTTCACAGGAGGGGGAATAATGACTCAAGTGTGGGGAACCGACTGTGAGGTTGGCTTTCTGTCCCCATGGGTGGATACCTGCCTCCTGATTCCAACGACATTTATTTCTTCTTTTCTGTTGTTGCTTAAAAGTTATAGACCATTAGTCTGATTAGATAAAAGTGAAATTGGGCATCTTAAAGGAGAAACATGACCCTTTCCCCTTGCACCATTATCCGCCTTCATTACAGGAGGAAGGAGAATCCCTGTGATCAAAGGCATGTTAATTTGGCAGAAGGGCTCAAGTGAAGTGCTTATTTTAGAACTCTTCAGAGCCATGGATTTTGCTTTTATGCTGGGGATGTTGTATCTTTATTTAGAGCTTAAAACCCAACTGATTTATGGGGTTTTTCTAAACAAAGTACTGTGTTCTTCCCATGTTGAGAAACTACGATGCCCAATTAAACTTGCACTTGAAATCAGCTCTTCAGTCAGCATTTCTGGCAATTGGTCTCTCAGGAATGTTTCATAACAGAAAAATGCTGGTGCCTTAGTGTCTGTCAAGCCTCTAAACTTCAGTGCTAATGAAATGCCTGTGACCCAATTCAGGTTCACAGTCTGTATCCAAACAGAAAATCCATCTACATAAGCCTTGTGCTAACTATGCAGACACCGTGTGGGGGGGGAAAGTTAGAAAAAAATCATAGCTTTTGGTATAACATAAAATGGGCAGTTATCAGAAATGGGTTTTGCAGAGATTGTAGACCAACTCTGCTAGTTACTATAACATGATGGTGCTGAGTTTTGTCTTTTAGCAGTCAGGATTCATTCCAGAATTGTAGGAGTGAAACAAATACCTGGTTCTGAGCTCTGCTTTTCTGGTATTTTGAATTTGTTACGTTTATTGACTTTCTTGTGTTTCCATTTATTGCAGAAATGAATATGATGACACAGTTCTTATCTTGGATGCTCTGAAGGTTACAGCCAATATTGTTTTTGGATATGCAACGTAAGGAAATTTTTCTTCTTGTGTGCCACAGAAGTGAGCACTGAAATTGTCCAGCTGCCCTTTTCCAGAACAGTACTGTGGTGTTAACAGACCAGTAACCTCGGGCAGTTTGCAGGTTAAGTGCAAAAGCTGCTGAATAGAAGAAGTCAAGAGCTTTCATAAAATCTTCAATGATAAATTGAAGCTCCTCATATAAGGAGTTTGATAAACAGCTGTGGTGTGTGATGCCATTGGAAGGGAAACCTTCCGTGAGCTGCTTGCAAGGGAACACAAAGAGCAGGTTGGCCTTGGGCACAACCTGGTTTTCAAATTGTAGGAAATTCCTTCCCCCGTTCCCAACACAACTTTACTCCTCACCATGCAGATGTTTCAGTGTTTTTTCCTTGTCTGGTGATCTCACAGGTGCCAAGGAGCAGAAGCTTTTGAAATTCAGCAGTCGGGGTTGGCCAATGGCATCTTCATGAAGTTCCTGAAGGAGCGTTTGTTAGAAGACAAGAAGATCACTGTTCTGCTTGATGAGGTTGCAGAAGGTGAACTCCAGCTTACTGCACTAACAGTCTCCTCAGCCTGCATTGCTGAAAACAACTTTGCTTACATGTTCTTCCTCCCATGGTGAATGTGTTACACTACTTAAAGCTTTCTTGTTCTGTTTAGATCAAATAGCAGCTGCTACTGGGTAGCACATTAACAACGTTCTTGGTGTTATGAAGGGATCTGAGCTTCTTTAATAGTGTGTAGTTTTATACTTTAGCGAGCCTTATTTGTTCTGAGTATCTTTCCTCATGGAGCTTTGAATTGTCCATCGACAAAAATGCTCTTCTGTCCTGTGGTTCCAGCTGCTTGTGGTAGTCCAGTCATTTGCAAGTTCATTTAAACAATTAATGGAGTCCTACCTGCCCCATAGTGCTATAGTGATGATAATGATTTGTTCTCTATCGAGAACAGTAAGTTCTCTTAAGTGCATTAAATAGGGCAATGCACTGCTTTCAAATGCCTGGTTCAGTAATTGTATTTTAGATTTGATGGGAAAAGTGCTAAAGTGAAAAATGTCGAGGGAGCATGTGCTGCTCCTGTGCAAACATCTGCAGAAGAACAGGCCAGCTGTTTTGGCCAAGATCAGCCAGTGTGAGGCTGGCTCTGTAGGGGATGTCTCTCATCAGCTGCAGGTCACAGAGCTTTGCCCAGTCTGTCTTTTGTTCAAGAATGGAGAGAAGGACTGACCTGCTGGGCAGTGTGACAGGCACTGCTGTCAGTATTCCCAGGTCTTGAGTGTCAGGGACCACACAGGTAAGTTGAAGACACTTGTAAATGTGCCAGAGGAGTGCTCCCATTGCCAGTGTTCCATGTAAATAGCCCCCACGGAAAAGGCCCTGCTGGCACTGTGCTTCCTGCTGGCTACCTTTGCCACCAGAGTGCAGTGCTGGCTCGTGCTCAGCTTGGTGGCCCCCAGGCCCCCGAGGTGCTTCCCTGCAGAGCTCTGTCCCAGGGAGTCAGGCCTCTTCCTGCACCCATGCAGGGCATCATTCCTGCCTGGGTGCAGGACTCGGTGTTCCCTGCTGTTGGACTCCACGAGATTCCTCTCTGCCCAGTTCCACAGCCTGTCCAGGGCCCTCGGAAGGGCAGCACAGTCCTGTGGGATATCAGCCACTCCTCTCAGTTTTTAACCATCTGCAAACTTGCCAAGCTTTGCACTCTGTCCTGTCACATGGATCATTAGCGATGCTGTTAAATAAACAATATTGGGCCCTTTATCAATGCTTAAAATCCTCCCCTTGCCCCCCAGTCCTTTAGAAATCTCTGACTGGAATTATTCAGATTCTTGAAATCAGTCACTCTAATTAGGCCCTTCCCCACTCAGAGCTGTGATACTGCTTGAGCTGGCTTTGAGGAACAGGGGAGGGTGTTGGCCAGGCCCCATGTGAACCCTCAGGGCCCTGCAGCAGCAGGAATGGTGCCTTGACCTTCAGGGAAGGAAGAGCTGCAGCTTTTGATGGATGTGCTGGCGCTGGCATAACCACAGCAACCACACAACACTGCAGCAAGGGACCTAATTCAGTTGGAATGGCAGCAGCATTGATTTTGAAAGAACCTGTATGCACCTTACTTTTAGATATGGGCAAGTGTCCCCTGACCAAGGGCAGGCAAGCCCTGGAGATCCGCAGCAGCTTGTCGGAGAGGAGGGCGCTGACAGACCCCGTGCGGCAGAGCACAGCCTCGGCAGAGTCGCTGGCACGGAACCTGCAGTGGGCCAAGGCTCATGGTATGGGACACTCTGCTCTTACATGATCCTGCTGCCGTGGGGGGAGAAGTGAGAGCATGTAGTATTGAGTGGAAGTGGAAGGCATTCAGATTTATATCTGAATTTTCATTAGTCTGTTCAGTAGGAAATCTTGGTGTTTGGGTTTATCCTTACATGAGACAGGAATGAACAAGGTGACATGGAGAATTCATCCAGAGTAAGTATATTTAAAACCACTGTAGGGGAGACTTACGGGACGTCTGCCCCCTGGGACAGTGTCCCAGGAGTTTGTGTGTCTAACAATGACACTTCTAAGACATCATTAATCTCATTCAAAAGTCATCACCTAAAATAGGCAGGCAAACTGTATGGTAAGTGTGCATGAGGTGAAAAGGAGTTTTCAATGTATACAACTAAGAAAATAAGGGTGAGATGAGTTGGAGGCTTTCTTGCTTCTTTTAACAAAGGCAGTGCAGTTTAAGATCTTTCACCTTATTTACCTAAAGTTGTTGGGGTACATCTTCAAATTGCTTTGATAGATTGGGCAGAGGGTCGGGGTGGCATTTCTAAGACAGCTCTTCCACAGATGCAGGTATTTATTTGTGAAATTATGCCCTTAATTCTTGTTTGTTAAATGATTGAAAAAACACAAACTATTTTAGAAAAATACAAAATGCATGTGCTGAGTTATATTTAGACTGTAACGATGTGTTCTTCGCAGAGCTTCCAGAAAGCAGGTACCTCGATTTTAAATGTGGTGTTCAGATCCAGCTGGGGTTTGCAGCCGAGTTCTCCAACGTCATGATAATCTACACGAGGATAGTGCAGAAACCCCCCGAAATGGCCGTTTGCAGAGCCCACGTCACAGACTTCGCTCTCGTAAGTGCTTCCTCTTGGGGTCTCGTCATCTTGCTCCACTGAAGTTGAAAGTTTCCCGTTCCATCCATGTCAGACTGCATCTTTTGTAATAAAATGGGTCCAAACTGTTGAAACTTCTAAAACTGAAATAAGTAATGGTTTATGATCTACAAATTCTATACCTTCAATTAAGTTCTCGTTTCTTTCTTGCAACAGGACCTGGATGTGGATCCTAAATTGGCTAATAAAGGAACTCCTGAGGAAACTGGAAGCTATTTAGTATCAAAGGACCTTCCCAAACACTGCCTCTACACCAGGCTGAGTTCACTGCAAAAACTAAGGGTTAATATATATTACTCCTCACGTTTGTTCAGATAACTGACACTAATCATGTTGCTTCGCAGTTCTGTTGAAGCATCTGTGTATTGTCTGCACAGTAAGTTCTTTGGAGGGAAGCAATGACTAATGGCACAGTTTAGTGACTTTAATTCTGTAGCTGAAAAGTAAAAGCCAGGGAATTGATGCATATGCAATCCTGAAACCAGCATGCGAGGCCCTCTGTATTTTCTTGGCCAAGGTGGTTGTTTTTGTGAAGATGATCTATAGCACACTCTGAGGGTGTTCCTATGCACTGCAGTTCAGGAAGAACATGACCTGAAGCAGAGCTGCCTCTTACAGAGTCATTAGTAGGAGATGAAAGTGTTGTGTATCATCAGCCAGTGCTCCTGGGCATGCAGTTTTTGGAAGGTTCTCCCTTCGGCAGACTGGGGCACTGTGAAGTGTCTCTCTGTATCTTTGTGTCATGAGCACCTGCCATCTCTTCTTCAGTGCTTTTGGCAGCTGAGGTAACATAAGTGCTTCTAGAATTACAGACTGTCCTGTGAGCAAGTACTGACCAAAAGAGGTCCTCAGTAAACAAGTCTTGCCCAGTGTGTGTCCTCAGCTCCTAAAAAGGTTGCTCTTCTCCAGGAGGCCAGGCCTCTCAAAGGGTTTCCTGCAGTGTTTATTTGGATTGGAAGTATAACTTGTTCTCTCCCCCACCCTTCCTCTTTTACAGGAACATTTGATCTTCACTGTTTGCTTGCACTATGAGTATTCAGGAATAGAAGATACAATGGATGAAAGAAAGGAAGTTAATGTTGGGAAGCCCCTTATTGCTAAATTAGGCCTTCATCATGGATTCAAAACCAATAACTGTCCTCATACCTGTTGCACGACTGGTTATCCTTTTCATAATTCAATGGAATCGAGTCTTAGAGAGGCAGCTGAATACTACATCTCCAGTCACTGCCAACCAAATTCCTGTCCAGGTGTTTACCATCCAAACTGTACTTGCTCAGCCAGCATCACACAATCAGAGGCGTGTTCCTGCAATGGGACTTCCAGGATATTGGCTTCAAGACATGAAGTATGGAATTACTCACCCACTGTGGAAAAGAGTAATGTACCAGTAGAGACCACTGATGATACTGTTGAACTGGAATTCCTTCTCTCTGACAGCCTCAGCTTCTCTGAACAGCAGCAGCTGGGATGTGTTTGGAACAGACCTCCACAGAGCTCTGCAGGATGCCTCCTGAGTAAAAATAACCTGTTATCCTGAGAGTCCTGCAACTGCCTCTTTGGCTCCAGAAGAGCATCTGCCCCGTGGAACTCTCCACTAGGAGATTTCAGGCTGCTGTTGCTGTCTCTGTAGTTACAGCTTTGGTTCATGCATCAGCTACTTCTCCTCATTCTGTCAGCTAATTAGGAGCTTTGGCAGCTCACATACATTAAGTTTCTGGGCCATGTTCACCTTGACATAAATTCCTGACTGCTGCAGGGATGATGGTTTCAGTATTACTCCTGCCTTGCACAGAATTTTAATTCAGGCGGAGTAAGATCCGCTGGCGTTTTAGAGTGCGGCATTTTGAGCACCAGGGTGTTTGCTGTGAACTGGAGATAGTTTAAAGTGTCAGGTGTGGGGGAGGACAGGTTGGCAATTTGAGGGAGTTGGGTTTATTTTTTTTTTAAAAAAAGATTGATCACCCTCTTAGTTTAATAATTGCAGTAGTCTAGGAATGCAGTGAGGACCCCTCCATGTTGTGGAAATTAGGCAGTTATTAATTGCTAGGGTACCATTGCAGCAATTTAGTCATTCCAGGTTTATTTTAAGAGCTAATGAGAAAAAATGTGTTCTCCCATCCTTGTTGGCATGCAGTGAGCACGAGCCCAGGATCCCTGTGGGTGTGTGTTACCACAGCAACCAGCCTCCACACCCACATCTGCAGCGGATGCGGGGGGAAGCGGCCAGGACTTTCCATGTGCCCTTCCCACAGCCCCTGCTGGCACCTGCCTGTGTGCTTCCAAGTCACTGCAACGGGGATGGAAAGCCTTCAACCTGTTATGCAAATGACTTCACTACACATAAGATCAAGCAGCTCTCAGATGCTTCCTGGGCTCTCTGTTGCCTTAACGTGATGGTTATGATTTATTTCACCTCTCTATACATGAGCTAGTTCTGCTTCCTGAGGCAGCTTCCTGCCACCCTGTCAGAAAGGGATGCTGAGCATGCATGGCAGGACAGCACCAGTCATCCTGTGGAGGTGGGTGCCTCTCCTGTGGGTGACCAGCAGGCAGCCTGGAGTCCTGGAGCAGCCTCTGTCACAACGTGCTCAGATTATTCCCCTCTAAATGGGCAGTTTGTTAGTGCTGTAGGTGTTTAAAGTGGTCCCAGGATTCTTCTCTGTTCACATCCTCTCTGTGCCTGTCAGCTCTTTTCCTCTCCTTTCCCTTCTGTTGAGTGCCAGTAGTATCTGTGGTACCTGCCTCTCAGGTCCAGCAGTTTTTGAGAACTGCTTTGAAATACTGGGAATGTACCAAATCTGATATCTTTTTTTGTCTGTAGGAAGCATAACAATCTTTTAAGAAAGTACAGTTGCTATGAAACATTTTTGTTTTGTTTATTTTGCAGATTCTCAAAGCTTTGTAGGTTTTGTTTCGCGCCTGCCTTAGGGATATGCAGAGTCTGCTGCACTCTGGTTGCAGCTGGGAAGAGAACACTTGGTTTGAAACAACCCTTAGATTATCAGTTCTGCTTTTAGTGGAAATAGTGGGTTCATTTTAATCAGAAAATAGCTGTGTTTGATGCCAAGCCATTTACCTGTGCTGGCAGGTAGAGAACTGCAGCTGTTTGCACACTCACTGTATTCCAGCACATGAATCAGAGGTGGGACTCGTTACCTTTGCAGAGAGTTGTATACACTGAAAACTCCTTTTCATCTCATGCACACTTACCATACAGTTTGCCTGCCTATTTTAGGTGATGACTTTTGAATGAGATTAATGATGTCTTAGAAGTGTCATTGTTAGACACACAAACTCCTGGGACACTGTCCCAGGGGGCAGACATCCCGTAAGTCTCCCCTACTGTGGTTTTAAATATACTTACTCTGGATGAATTCTCCATGTCACCTTGTTCATTCCTGTCTCATGTAAGGGTAAACCCAAACACCAAGATTTCCTACTGAACAGACTAATGAAAGCAGCTTCTCAGATTGGCAGATGGTGGCTCTGTAAGAAAACATGTTTTCTTGCCTTGCCCCTCAGTTCATTCCCAGACTGAGCAAAGAGAGCTCGGTAGTAGCATCTGTTGATGGAATAGTTCCTGTTAAACTCCATCTGCCTGCCAGCTCTTATATACACACCAACCATGGTGTGTATATAAGGTACAAAAGGTATAATTAGAATTCTGATGTATCAAAAACTGGAGTGGGTTTAATTATGTAAGATGGACATTTTTGGACAGCTCTAAGTACTAAAAAATACCTTGAGTGGCGAGATGATGCTCAGCAGTTGCCTTTGCAGCCTGCGTTATTATTTGCACGCAGCGCAAGATGTAGATTTTTGCCTGATCTGAAGCTGAGCCAGTTCTTGCACGGTGGGTGTGTGGGAGCATAACTTCTGAGGCAGAGGTCTGGGACGTGAAGGGACAAAGAGAAGAGATCCCCCAGGGCTGGAAGGGTGGATGAGCTGCCCCAGCCAGTGTGAGCAGCTGGCCACGAAGCACAGCCTCACCCGGGGAGCGGGTGCAGGCAGCCCCAGCACTGCCCCCAGTGACACCAGCAGGTGCCCTGCCAGTGGCTAATGGTGGCCACCACGCTCAGTTTATGGGGTAACAAGGTTGTTGAGTATTTTTAACACTTCTGTAGGGTAGTAGAGTGCTCAATGGGCAAGGAGCAGAGCAGCTTCCCTCTCTCTCACCGTGCTAACATGGGCAAAGTCATGTCAGGCAGAGGGTGCAGAAGTGGGTAATGCCAAAGCCCAGAGCTGATTTAGTTAACTGGTAAGGACTGGAGATTCACCTTGAGTTAGAGGACTGCCTGCAGCAGACCAGCAGACCCTGGAATCAGGTTGGCAGTGGAGGGAAGCAGCCAACAAACTGTTGTTTAAGCTGCAGCTGATAGTGAGCTCAGTTGTTATTAAATTGTGTTTGGTGGAAGAATCACTGTAGAGGCAGCAGTATTTGCAATTTGAAAGAAATGGCAATGATGATAATAGCCCCAGTCTGTCCCAGGGAAGGACCAAAAACCAGGTCATGCCCCCAGCTGGGGGCATCTCTTGCTGATCACTGTGTGTTTAGGGGTTTGTTCAGTAGAGACTTTTATGGCAGCAGAGAGGGAAGTTTGCAACACGGGAAGTAGTGTTGTTACACAAACTAAATGGAATTTGTATAATCCTGACTCATCTTCGGTAGGTGGGGATGAATCAGATGTCCTTCCTCCAGCAGGAGTTGCCAAGGACCAGCATGGAAAGTCTGAGTGCTTGAAAACCTCCCAGGCCACAAACCTTGATTTTAACTTTGCTTCCATTGTAGGAAGATCATCACAGGCAGCTTGGAATCAGCAGCCACTGCCAGGCCCCGTTGCTGCTGCCACCCTTGTCCATGAGGACAGTGTTTCCCGAGGTAAAGAGAGGAAAGATAGCAGAAAAATAGCTCTTGCTGGAAACAATGCTGCATTTAATTGAGCTTCTTCCCACTACAGAGGTTTCTTAATTGGCTGCCAGCAGCTTTCACTACGTTCCTCTGACTTGCTCAGAGTCCAGCCCTGCATGTTTTGGATTCCCCTTTATCCTTATTTTAGTAGGTGATTATTCCATTTTATGGGTGGGCTGTGGGAAGGCAGAAGTCCGAGCACAGCTGCTGCTGGTACGGAGTGCCTGGGTGTCTGTTCCTGCAGCGGGGCAGCAGCCCTCGTGTCACATGGCATCTCCTCCAGTGCCCAGCTCCCCAGGGACCAGCGGGAACCCCTGTTCAGGTTCAGCACTCTCCTTTTGCTGTGTAAATGCAGGTGAACACACAGCCAGAGGAGCTGTTGATGGCACCATCTGCAAAAGCCTAATGGCTCATTCATTAAGCAGTGGGAGCCGGCACTGCCACAGTCTAATCAGATACTGTATGATGAATAATTCAGAAATAATCCTCGTATACTTGAATAAATATCAGGAGAAGGAAGGAAAAAGGCCCATACATATGGCACACTAAGAGAACAAAACAGGCATTCTTCACTGTCCCAGGCTGCTGAGCGCTGTGGTACGGGATGTTAATCGTGCAGGTGGCTAATGCCTGACGAGGAGCTGACTGGGGGCTGCTGGCCCAGCACTCGGAAGGTGCTGGTGAGCGGAAAAGACCGCAGTGCTCATGGGAAAATCCATCAGCATTGCAGTTGGAAGTATGCCTGTGCTTGGGCTGTGTAGCTGGCTGGTGACACGGGTGGGGCACTGAGCTCGGGAGGAGATGGCTGGGAAGACCCAGGTCTTGGCTGGCCTTGGGCTGTGCTGCTCTGTGCTGCTGGGCAGGTCAGGGGGGTGCTGTCCCCCAGCAGCTCCTGCCCACACCCCCGGAGCTGCTGGTCTGGCTGGAGTACTGGTTATCTCCTGTGAGATCCCTTTCTTTTAATAAATCTCATCTTTCCAAAAGCAATCCTAGAGGTTTCAGTCCAAAATATAATAGGAGACTTATTTTAATAACCAGGAAATGGAATTATTTTTTTCCCAAGAAAATACAAAGAGATTAGCGATAGGAGCATCTGAAAAGGGGAAGTTTAGTTGTAAGCTGGTTTTTAATATTGAATGTTTAAAGTACCATTGCATTCTAAACAGTGATAGAAAGAAAAACGTAAGTATTCTAAAACAAGAAATGCAAGCCTCTGCTCTTGTAGATCATATATTACCAGAACATTTAAGGTGAAAACCTTAAAAAGCAACTGCAGGAACAGGCAGTATTAAGTATTTGCCAGAAGCTGTAAAGTTATTAGTCTGAATTCAGGGCTTGAAATATGGAATGTGTATGTTACACTTCTTGCTTAAGCTAAGCGTGTTTCACTAGCCAGGAAAGAACTGTTTTGTTTTGTTATTGTCCTTCCCAGAAGTGGGGAAGGACAAAAAGGGCAGCTTTTATTCTGACATAAAAAACCTAAATGTAAATCAACTTTGGTTTTTATTGTGTCAGTCCACCTGCAAAGCCTTCTTTGGCCCCAGCACATCTTTAATGCGCAGAAGCTCTGTTTGTAGCTGTGTGTGATGCAGTTAAAACTGATCTCTGTACAGAAAGCTGACGATGAATACACCATGGTTTAGAGTTCTGAATTTCAAGAGCCTTAAAATCCTTAGAAGTTAAATAATTAAAAAGTTATTATTGCACACAAGTTCAGCATTCACTACAGCATCAAAGGGAAAGTGTTCTGAGTTGGCAGCACTCCTTGCTGACTGCTGAGAAGTAACAGCGGGCTACACTGGAGACATTTCTTCAGGAAGAAGAAAAGGGGGGGTTCAAGACGTACCTGCTTCCTGGAGAATGAAATACGTGATGTGGGAGTTGGGACTGCACGGCTCCGTCAGGGCAGGTGAGCAGGAGGTCCCATCTCAGAGCTGCAGTCCAGGTGGAAGGGCTCCCTGGTGACGGTTTCACTGGTCAGGACAGAGACTGCACGCGAGGACAGCGGTGTCAGGGGCTTTGATCCCGGTCACTGCAGAGCCAAGGGAGAAAACGGGATAACCTAAACAAACAGAATTTCTTCCACCACAGCTTCCCAGGATTATATGGCACAGTGTCTGGTGGAGTGGACGGGACCTCTGGTCTAAGACCTCAGAGCTAAGATGTAAGGTCAACCTGCTAAAAAACCCCCAGAGCCTCCCAACACAGAAGTGATGCTTGTAGGAACACTCACTATGCAATTGCCTGTTACTTTGTGTGCTTGAATTAAAAAGCCTCTGGAGAAGAGCCATCAGCCTGGCACTGCTTGTAAATCATACTTAAAATTCTCTTATTTTATTTTTAAAATCAAATACTGAGGGTGACGGACTTTTTCTGCCATGTCAAGGACACCTTGCTGGGAGGAAAACAAATAAATCTGTGTGAAAGGCAGCATGCACAAGGACCTTTGTGCCATGTATAAACTGTGAAATCGATTAACAGTTCTGATATTAATACCAGAGTGGTAGTAACAGCTGCCATCTTCTTTATGCTGTTATGCAAGCTAACCACAGAAGTGCAATGTAAGTAAACAGAATTTGGTTTTCACTTTAATCAGATCAGTTTCCTGGTTAATTGGGAAGAAATAGGGTGCTATAAATATTATGGCTTAATTCTGCAAGTCCCTTGCAGGATGAGCTTGTGCAAGCTGAATTTCATGGCCCTTCTTGAATGTTAAAACTAGTGCAGGACACAAATCCATTTGGGTTTTTTATATAAATCCCCAAATCCATTTATTAAATTCACATTCTATAAACTTGTCAGACTCACTGATTGCCACAGTTTGCAACAGAGCAGTTTGCTGCTGTTTTGGTTCATTGGACAAGTTAGAATTTGTACGTGGGGAAGTCCCGTGGGCTGGGGTGGGGCCGCCAGGGCATGGGCCAGCCCGATGGATAATTCCCTGCCCGACCGATACCTGCGGGCACAGCTTCAGGGGCAGCCTGCCAGCAGGAGCTGTGCTCGAGCAGGCGGCCTTTGGGACTCGGTGCCTCGCCAAGAGGCTCGTAAGAGATGTTCATAAACCGGCATTATTTCAGCCAGAATATGTACTGTGCTATATGCTCAGAGTATAAATGTGAGACGGGTGTTACGTGTTTAAAGCCATTAATGTGATCCAATAAAGCGATTCGCATGCCAAGGTTTACATTCTGGAAATGGTGCTGCACAGCGGTAAGAGAGAGAAGAAAGGATCTCGTCCTGCCGTTCGGAGCAATGGCGATGCCGCCAGGATGCTCCGCAGCCAACAAAGGCGGCTGGTGGGAGGCAGCGCCCGGGCCGCAGGCGCTCCGCAGGCAGCGCCCGGTGACGGGGTGTGTGAGGCAGGGCGGCACTGCTGCGGGACACGCTTCCCGGCCGCGCCCCGGGCCCGCAGGGTGACCCCGGCCGGGCCCGGGCACAGCGGCCGCAGCGCCGGCGGAGGTGGCAGCGTGTGGCTCCTCCCGTCCTTTGTTGGCCTGGAAGCGGAGCAGCGGCCGGGTGTCTTCCCCCGCTGCCCTTCGAGGCCTGAAGCGCTCTGGCCCCGGGAGCGCCCGCAGGGCTCCGGGGAGCGCCTCCCGGGGCTGCCCCGGCCCCGGGGAGATCGGCCCTGCCCGCCGGCACCGCTCGGTCCCGCTCCGGGCGGGACCCCCCGACCTGCCCGGGCTGCGGGAGGCCGCGACCTGGCCCCGGCCCCGCGGCGCCCGGCGGCCCCGCAGCCTCCCCGCCCCCGGCACTCTCCAGGGAGCCGTTCCACACGGAATCACACGGGAGCGTCTCCCCATCTGTGCCGCCGAGCACCCCCACCCCCACCGCCCAGCCCCGCAGCCTCCTGCCATTATGTTCCTCCGTCGCGGGGCCGGGCCGCGCCGCGGGCCGTAGCCCTGCCCGAGCCCGCCGGCTCCGGCCGCAGCAGGTGTGTCGCATGGGGACCGGAGGTTGCATGCGGTGGGGTCGCTTCCTCCCGGCCCGGCGGCGGCCGCAGCCCCGCGGGCACCCGCGCCGGGGCTGCCCGGGCCGGCGGCTCCGGGCCGGCCGGGCGGGGGCGGATCGCTCTCCCCGTCGCCGGAGGGGCCGCGGCCTCGTCTCCCCGGGCGTCCCCGGGGCTCGCAGGACCCGCTCGGGCAGGGGCCGGGAGCGAGCGGGCCCGCGGGGAGGTGCCCGTGGCCGCGGCGGCCCGGAGGAGGGAGCGGCCCCCCGGGCCGAGGGGCCGAGGGAGGGCCGGCCGCGGCCGCCCGTGCGGGGAAGACGGGCCGAGGCAGCGGAAGAACATGGTGGTTCTCCCCAGAACGGGGTGGGGATGAGGGATGCGGAGAAGGTGTGCAGGGTTGTGCCCGAGACCTCTGCTCAGTTGCAGGTGCAGCCCAGGGCAGAGGGGCTGGCCGGGGTTGCCCACCCGCCCGGAGGGAGCCCTGCAGAGCAGCATCTCCCGCAGCCCCCGAGAGGAGGGGGCTCGGCGCGTAGGCGGAGGTGGTTACTGGTGTTCCCAGAGCAAGGGTGAGTAGCCAGGAGGAGCGGGGTGGCTGCTGTCTCGGTCTGTGTGCCTGTCAGCCATGCAGGAGGAAGGCCCAGCGTGGCCGAGGTGAAGGGGAGCGGGCAGGAGCAGAGCGGCCACGGGCACAGGTGGGTGCGGACCCCCGGAGCGGCCTGGGCACCGCGGGGAGCCGAGCCCCTGGCCGGGCATCGCCGCAGAGGCGCAGGGCCGAGCAGGCGGCTCGGTCCGCACGGTCTCTGCGGGGTGGGAGCCGCGCAGAGCCTGCCCGGGCCTCCCCAGCCGGGGGGTGCCGGCCGGGGGGGCTGCCCAGCCGCGGGGCTGCAGCTCGCTGGTTCTTAGGGCCTCCAGCATAGTCGAATAGCAAAAGAAAAAAAAAAATCAGCGCAGCGGCCAACTCGGTACTGCGAGGAGGGGGCAAAGGAACTATTTTGCAGGCATCTTGCTGCTGCGGAAATGGATTTCTTGAGGGGAGGGAGGCGCGCGTGTGGGTACTCTGTCTAGTAATGCTGCCCAGAGCTCAGAAAATGCCACTCGGGCGGCCCCAGATGCAGCGAGGAGTGGGGAGGGCGGACGGGAGAAGCCCTCGCTCAGGCACCCCTCGGCCGTGGGCATGAGGGGGCAGATGTGACGTGTGTGAGCAGCCACCCCTCGTGCTGTGGGAGCAGAGGGGGAGCAGCCCGGGTTAGCAGCCTGTCTCCCAGGGCTGTGGCCGAGCCTGCCTGGTGCTGCAAGAGAGATCCTATGAGGATTTTTATTGCGGTCTCTTTGTTAGCTACAGACAGGCACGCACACACTCCCAGCTCTCAGCCAGGTTGTGGGAGGTAAGTGGGGGAGGCGAGGAAGGGAGCGTGCGGGGGGCTCTGGGGAGCAGGGGCTGCGTGGGCCGGGCAGGAGGGGAGCCGGGGCACAGGGCTGCGCCGGCCCCACGCCACACAAAAAACAGCCCCTGCGATTTTCAGGGACTTGTTGGCAACTCAGCGAGGGTTGCCATAGCTTTTTATGTAGGGTGACCAGAACCGGCTGGAACTGGTTTGAGGCAGATCAGCTCCTGAACACAATGCAGTCACTGAGCTACTACACTGGGAGAGCTTCCTCCCTTCATGGCAGCCAAAAGCAGAGGAGCTTGCAGAAAGATACCATCCCAAAACAGTATGTGAATGCACACTTTAGACACACAGCACTGGTATGTGGCTAACGTAGTCATAAAGGGTTCTGTATGTAAATGTACATATTTGCAGTAACTGAGATTACTTTGGCTTTTCGTGCCTTTTTATGCTTAAGGAATGGGCAAGAGCTGAGATTTATGACCCTTATTAAAATATTTTTGCTTTGCAAGGGTGGGACACTGGTTATGCAGTCTATTTTAAAACTAAACTACATAAAATGGATTGAATGATTTGTAATTGTAGTTATGCTTGTGACTGAGGATGCTGCTTTGCATGCGGTTTTATTTACAGGGTGCTGTCTTGTGGTTTGCTTCTTTAGGGGACGTTAAGGGGGGGGTTGCTGTGCCTTTCTGTAAGGCCAAAAGGAAGCAGTATTGTTGTAGAATTGTGCATAAAAGCATTGCAAAGATGCTGTAAGGCATACTGGTTTTCCCTTTTTTTTTTCCTTGTAGGCCTATTGATTGGGGCTGCCTTTAACCCTTTGGTGTTTGCAGAGGTAATGCGGCTGTGGCAGTAACTGAGCACCGGCTAAAAAAATCTTTCAAAGGTCAAGGTTCACAAGGTGAGACGTGGTGGTTTGTGCTGATTATAACAATAGTGTGTAGGTACATGTGTGTGAGAGGTAAATCTGACTCCTCATTGCACACTTGGCACATTAGGAAGGAGACAATTGTTTAAGTGTTACCGAAGAAATGCTATTAAGGTCCTCCAGTTTTAATAGGATTAAAGCTCTTATTTTTAAAGACTTAGTGATATCCTGGCTAAATACACTATTTTCATTGAAATATATCCAGATATACATTGTTTTCACAATGCAGTGATATGGAATAGGCCTCTGAGTGACAATCATAAATTGTGGACCAATTGTGGCAGTGAGCTGTTCTGTGCTGTATTACAGACTCACATGCAGAATTTGCTGTCTGATTATTTACAGGTTATTGTTTGGCCACATCTGAGTGACCCAACACTTGGTTTTGAATTAAGGTCTTCAGTGTTAGGGATGTACTTAATATCTCTTAGAGAGAAAAAAGCCGTACAAAATAAATAGTATGGATGGCTTTTCTTAGACTGTTGTAACCTGGGGAGGGTTTTGCAGCAGCCAAGTGGAAAGATGTATTTTGGGGGGTTGGATGTAGCTCCAGCGCATTATCAGTGGCATGAATTATAATATTGTGCAGTAATGAAATCAGAAGAGGAAACCGGATGGGCAGTGCATCAGCTCCTGAGGGGTGACTGCTTTTAACTCAAAGCAATGGATAATGGACAGGGGTTTGTGGGGGTTTTTTCTCATATGAAAAATAAATGTGTACTTAGATTCGAGCTGGCATTTGTATCTTACAGTGAAAGCGGAAGGATTCAGAGAGAGGGAGAGGGGGAGAGAGGAGGAAGCAGTAATGAATCTAGCAAAGGGAAGAACAAAGGCTGTTAGGGCTTACACAGTGGATCACTAAACATTTTGCCTTGGGGATTCTTTGCTAGAACTGTTACTTCCTATAACAGGAAATCAGCAACTCTAGAATCATAACCAGTGTGATTTTTAAAAAATCTACCCAGTCCTAGCTGTGTTAGCTGGTTGGGTAGTCTACAATCAAGATAATATGGAGGCAGAACATTGAAAGTACTCTGCTGTGGTGTGAAATGAGTGTCCTCTCCTCTGTGCTCAGCAGATAGCCAGTCCTAAAAGCCTTGAGAGGTTGTGGATATTGGGTAAGTTGTGAGCTGGCTGATGATAGGCAGGGTGCCTGCATCCCAGTGACAATACAAGGAAACCTTTTTGTTTCTGACTGCAGTACATTACATAAGGTGTTGAGCTATTAATTGTAGAAAAGTGAAAATAGCGTGCTAACGTTTAGCCTGAAATTCTGGGTTTGTGGTTTTTCCTGCAGTTGTGATGTGTTGTTTCTCAGGTTGGGTAGGGCAGTGAATAGCCTGTGATGGAGCAAAATGCCTGACAGATCACAGTGCTGATTTCTGCTTCTGTCCTTCAGCACTGGGATGCAGAGGGTCTGTATTTGACTGTGGACGTCTGTTGCAGAGCGATGCTGGCAAACAGGAGTTCTTGTTGCATGAGAGGAGCGGTATCTCTTGATGATAGGACGCGTGTTCTTTTCCAAGTGTCAGCTAAAACTCATCTGTTACATGAGAGCACCTTTTAGGGTTTTTTTCTCTCTACCAGAATAGTAAGCAGCTTTAAAATTGTGAGTTCTTGAATTGATACAAGATTCTCTGGATCTGTTTTGTTTGGGTTTTTGAACGCTATCTGTACTACAAATTTTTATTTTTAGCAACGAAGATTTTGAATTTGCAAGGATTTTTGTAGGCTGTAAGATAGAAACCTGACTAGATGCTGGAATCTGCAGTGTTCTTGGTGAGTTGTGGTTTTTCAGTCTAATAATATCTGTAAATGCTCTTCACCAGGAGATTGGGATTTTGCAGGCAGGCCAGCTTTCCAGCAGAAAATGCTGCTGATGCTGGAGGGCTGGTCCTCTGTATCAGCACCCAGGATCTCATTTTGCATTGAGGCTGGTCTCAGGTATCTGATCTCCAGAAGGAGGGTAAGGATTTATCACATTCCAAGCCCCTTTGGAGTGAATTAACTAACTGTTGTTTTCTTAATCATATGACTGTGTGTTAAAATATAAATATGCATACAGAGAGCCAGGAATGTGTGTTCAGAAAAACCCAAACTTGACCCTGACGTTTTGGGGTCTTGTTGTTGCTCTGTTGGGCACTGCCTGGCTGGGAGAGCTGTGGCTCAGACTGGCTGCAGCTGCCACAATTGCCACCCCCTTCACAAAGAAACACCTTACAGCAAAGGGGCGGGAAGGCTGTGCCACTCAGCATGGGATTCGAATCTGCATCAATTCTGGAATCTTAAAATTCTGTCCATTATGGCTGTACATCTGAATTATTCCCGTGTTATTGTCACAGCCTGTTTTACATACAGAAGCACAAAATTAAGGCATGTTTATAATTTAAGTAGAGTGAAAAAAGAATGGTGTGTGGATTTCCTTGTTTTTCAGGAATTCAATTCCATTTTAGGAGGAATTGGGGAAGTGTCTAGGCCCAGCCCCTAACCTGGATCTCTGGATACATCCAGGTAGTTTCCATGTGGCCAGCTGTAGCTGGGGATGGCCTGTTCAGCTCCATGCTCTGGGGAGGGAGGTTCCTTGCTCATGGGCTGAAACATCCCTGGTCTTTTTTCCAGCCAAAGGCCGAACATCCTGACCTTTCAACCAGTTGTGTGTGGTTCTTTTTCAAGCTGTGCTAGAGGTGGTTTAGACTCCAGAGGCTTCCCCTTCTCTTTCCCTGCCTGTTTTCTCCTACCCAAAGAGAACTTGAGATACCCAGTTCATTGATGGGTTGGACTACAAGATGAGGCTCCTAAGGAGTCATAAACTACAGTAGTACTATTTTGGCTGTCAAAATTTTGGATTAAGTCTTTACTCACTGAGCCTTGTGCATGGAGGCAAATTGGATTTTCCTCTTTTTTTTGAAGGCAGATAGATTTGGTGTATAATATTGAAAGAGTAAGTTGCTTCATATAAATTTTCACCGTGAAACACCCCATACTTCACAAAGATGTGGAGACACATTAGGACTGGCATGACCTTATTGATGCTATGGATGGTAAATGAGACCTTTATCCTAAGAAATGAAAAATTCTTAGGATAAGAATTACTATGCCTATTATGAAAGGAATTTCTGGGATTTCTGGAAGCAGGTGTTTGGGTTTTGCAACAGTAGCAAGCCATGTGCCCTTCCATAGGGCAAAAGAAGCTCCCACAAAGGAGTGTGAGAGCCATCGCTGGCTGCGGGTGAAGTGGCCTCTTGCACGTCCCCCTCGCCTGCTGAGGGTGTCAGAGCAGGCGAGGCTGTGATTTGAGATGTGGTTCCTGTTTCCTGAAGAAGGGTTTGTGGTTAGGTTAGCACATTGCTCTGCCTGTCTTTACAGTGCTTGGCTTTCAGAGTAAATGATTGGAAGTGTAAGTCAGTCATAACTACTAATATTTGTTGAATAGCTAATGAACTGCTCATGTTCTGCCTATTAGGCTGAAGTTTGCCTAATGTTAGGATATATGTTATTGTAATTCTGATTGAATCACTTAAGTCTTCTCTACCTGATGAAGTTTCTTGGCATAACAATACAGAAACTGTAAAGAAAAAGTACGCTTTTGTGCTAGTTAGGCTGGTATTGCTCCCCGTGTAGGCATTTTGTTCCAGAATGAGCCTGATCTGATTACTCTCATTACTTTTGTTTGGACATAAGAGTAATTATTCCAGACTTTTGGAATTTTGCTTTGGAGTAGTGTAACTGTAATAATAGCTGTGTATGGCTATACCAGAACCAAGACACTGCCATGTGCCAGACCCTGAGAAGCCGTGTCTCTGGTTTCACAGGACTGAAAAGAACACTGGTTTGCTCAGAAGAACATACAAAAGAAAAGGTCTCTGCCCTAAAGAGTCCACAACCACAAACGGAGGGAAGAACAGTACAAAGAGTTTAGGGAAGGTAAAGGACTGTGGTCCCAAGAACATGAATGCCATAGGGAGATGAAGATTAGAGCTGGGGGTTTCCTATTTCCTTCAATAGATTTGCTGCTGAGAGAAGCTGAAGTTGAGTAGTTGTTTGACCAAAAGCAAGGAGTTAGATATTGGAAGTATAGACAATTACATGGGATTTGAAGGCAAAGGGTAGGAATTTAATAAAGCAGAAAAGACAGGGCTAATACAGTTAAAGCAAGTGTATAAAGTCATTGGACTTGTGGTTCAGCAGTTTGGAAGAACTGGATGAATGGGAGGGTAGATGTCAAAGAGGAAAAGTTGGTTGGTCCTTCAAAGGTTAACAAGTAAATAAAAGAATAAAAATTGAGCGTGTAAGACCATACTTATGATCCAGAAACAAGAGAAAACTTCATGCATAGAGAATATTAATTGGAAAAGTATTGGAAAGGGAGGAGGATTATTTGTCCTTACTAGGCTGGAAAGCTTGAAGTTGTTCTTGTACCTGACAAAAATTAGGGGTTTGAGTGGTCTGGAGATAGGACCTGTCTTGGAGCTGCCCCAGAGCATTCTGTTTTTTTGTCATCATTAGGCTGTTCAGCTTCCCCAAAATGACTCTGGTTTGAGTGTTTACAATTGCTTAGCTTTACTCCAAAAAGTATCCTTTCATTACAGCAAGGATTTGTGGGCAGCTTGGTCTTTCTGTGGAGAATGCTGTGCCCCAGCTGCAGGTGTCCTAAAGCCAGAGTTACAAGATAAATCTTATTTAGAAAGTAAAAAAAGTCTGTGTGTTTCTCTGGTCCCCCCCACCTCGGCAGAGCACATGAAAGGGTAGGTTTGTTTTTCTTCATGTGTCTGGAGTCCTTCCATCTGAAACGGGTACAGATACAGGGCTTGAGGAGGAGTGACAGCAATTCCATGCAGGAAAACAAAAAGCCTTTATCTGCCTTTATCAGTCCTTCAGAAGCAGATGTTTACTTCTAAGCCCTGCTTGTCCTGCTTGCTTCTTCCACGGTCAGAAGAGTTCTCATGGGCTGGTTCTTGTTTTGACATAACTCTCCAAGTGAGTGCTTCGCTGGAATGTGTTACCACAGGTGAACTGGGAGAAGTAAGGCAGTGGAACAGCCAAGTACCTTCCTTTGGCTAAAACCTAGGAGATTCTTGGAAGTCATGGAGAAAGGTATATTCAGATCTGTTATCTTAAATTTGTAAGACTTGGTGGTGTCTTCTGGGCAGAACCCAGAAGCATTTCACCTCACTGCTCCATGGCTCCCTAGCTGTGTAATTCCTATTGGAATTCCATATGCAGATTTTTTTTCTTTGTTACTTTTATCACTGAATAATAAGTAAGCAAAGTAATGCTTCAATTTTTAAAGAAACTGGTTTTCTGTTTAACTTTTTTCAAGCATTCTCAGAGCCCTTCTCAAAGAAATTCCAGTTTCTGGAAAATCCTGATTTCCTGGGAAACCAGGAGCTTGCCTCATTTCCTGTTCTGAAGTACTTACAGGCATCATGTTGGCCCAGAGAAGGAATAGGCTAACAGCTTGTCTGGCAGCCAAGGTGTCAGTTGATTTTGATCTTGAATAAAAGGCAGAGTTATCTCCTTAAAAGAAGGAGTTACTGAAAGGTTTTTGGAGAGAGGAAAAAAAAAATTAGGGAGGAATGTGGCTGCAGAGTCCTGGCAGCTGTGGTTTAAATCCTGAACCTTAAGATGGGTGCACTAGAATAGTGAGGAAGAGATGAATAAAGGGGCCAGGTTAGAACTTCACCTCTTTGCATGTCATGACTGGCCATGTCCTCTGTCCCTTTTTGTTTAACTTTGATTGCTTTACATTTTGAAGAATGAGAGGAGCTCTTGCTAAGGGCAGCAGTAATTTTGGGTCCCCCAGGGAGCAGAAGCCCTCTGTGTTGGTTGCAGCTGTGTCAGAGCACGGGGGTCCCTCCTGCAGAGCCCTGCAGGTCTGTGCACTGTGCTCCCGGGGGGGGGCATTTGGGAGTTCAGCTCAGGAGAGCCCGGAATTCTGTGGAGATACTTCCCTGGTTTGGAATGAGCCCAACTGAAGGAGTTCCTCAGGAAAGGACAGATGGGTCTGAACTGCTGGGCAGTTCTGATCTTAAACATTCTTGGAGGAAATAGTGGGTAAGCTGGCCTTGATTCATTGCTATTGATAAATGTTAATTAAACTCCAGGATATGTAATTAGAGGAGGTTTCAGGCTAGGGTGACTTTCTAGTTCTTTTTGAGTATTTACAACTGCAGAAGGACAGGTATGACAGATGCACAGCCAGAATGCAAATAATTAGTACCTCAGATCAAGAGTAACTGCATCAAGGCTTTGTGTGGATTTACATGGATTTTATATGCTCTGGTCTCTGGAATCTTTTCCATTTAATTCTTAGAGAAACTTGCTTTGTAATTTTGATATTATGTATGTGTTTATTTTTGTATTTAGGACTTAATAAGTTAGACAAAGCCACAAAACTATTAAGTGAACCATGTCAACAAATTTCAAAACCCTTCTGTATTTCTGTGAAGGTGTTGCCTGAAATGTCTGTGTGTATTTCAGTATCCTGTAAAAATTTTCCCCCTCTGCCTTCTTAAAGTTCATAATGACTTCCAGGTAGCCAGTGCTGATGAACTGATGAATACCTGAGTGTTACAGATTGTTACCATCCTCAAGAAGACTCATCAGGTTGATAGTGCAAATGTTAAGGAAAATCAAGACAGGAGAAATTGCAAATGCCTCCCCTTATTTTCACAAACATCCAGGTATCTTGCTGTAATCACAGTCTATGTTGGCCAGGATAGGAGGGAGTGTAGGAGAGGGGACAGGAAGAAAGTCATTGAAATTTGGGCCCAGAATGAAATGGCCAGGTTACTGTGTGTGGAGCTGATGAATTACTATAGCTCTTGGTGTAAGACTAGAGCCTAAAGTAATGCCCATCTGCTTATTTTACAGATTTGCTTCCAATCAAATACGTGACCATGGGGGATATGAAGACCCCAGATTTCGATGATCTTCTTGCAGCCTTTGACATACCAGACATGGTTGATCCCAAAGCAGCTATTGAATCTGGACATGATGACCATGACAGCCACATAAAACAAAACGCTCACCCCGAGGAAGACTCTCATGCCCCATCATCATCTGATGTTGGCGTGAGCGTCATTGTGAAAAACGTGCGTACCATCGATTCCTCCGAGGGCGTGGACAAGGATGGCCACCATTCCACAGGCAATGGCTTGCACAATGGCTTTCTAACATCATCAGCTCTTGAGAGCTACAGTAAAGAGGAAGGGAAGTCACTTAAAGATGATGGGTCAGCTTCTGAGACTACGCTGAAGGATTCAGCTTTCAACCAGTTCAGCCCAATATCAAGTGCTGAAGAATTTGATGATGATGAAAGGATTGAGGTGGATGACCCCCCGGATAAAGAGGACATGCGTGCAAATTTCAGAGCAAACGTCTTGGCAGGATCTCTATCTCAGCAGGAATATGACAAACTAAAGGCACTTGGAGGGGAGAACTTGATTAAACCCGGAATCCCAGTTTCAAGTAGTATAGATAAAAATAAAGTTGCTAAACGAGAGACAGAGACAAACTCTGTAAATTTAAGCGTCTTTGAGCCTTTTAAAGCTCGAAAAACAGAGGACAAATTGCTAAAAGACAATTCTGACAAGCTTATTGAAAACAGAGTACTTGATGGAAAACTGAGTACTGAAAAAAGTGACACAAATCTTGCCAGCATTTCCCAGTCCAAAGCAAAGTCATCAGCAAAGCTTTCTTCCTGCATTGCTGCAATCGCAGCCCTGAGTGCTAAAAAGGCAGCTACAGATAGCAGTAAGGATTTACAGTCTAACTCAGGAGAGTCTTCTCCGTTACCAAAAGACATAAGTGAAAGTCCCCGGGCTATTGAAAAGTCACCTGAGTCTCAGAGCCTCATTGATGGTGCCAAGAAGCCATCTGTCAAACCACCCGACAGTCCCAGGAGTGTATCGAGTGAGAACAGCAGCAAAGGGTCTCCGTCTTCCCCTGCAGGGTCGACACCAGCAATTCCTAAGGTTCGTATAAAAACCATCAAGACTTCTTCTGGGGAGATCAAGAGAACTGTTACCAGAGTGTTGCCAGAAGTTGATTTGGACTCTGGCAAAAAGCCAGAGCAGAGTGCTTCCATGGTAACTTCCATGACATCTCTGCTGTCCTCGCCAACTTCTGCTGCTGTTCTCTCCTCTCCTCCCAGAGCTCCTCTCCAGTCCTCAGTTGTCACCAATGCAGTTGGATCTACAGAGCTTGCCCCCAAACAGGTCACTATCAAACCCGTGGCTACTGCCTTCCTGCCCGTGTCCGCAGTGAAGACAGCGGGCTCCCAGGTGATCAACCTGAAGCTCGCTAACAACACCACAGTGAAGGCCACTGTCATCTCTGCCGCGTCCGTGCAGAGCGCCAGCAGCGCCATCATCAAAGCTGCCAACGCCATCCAGCAGCAGACGGTGGTGGTGCCAGCATCGAGCCTCGCCAGTGCCAAACTCGTGCCAAAGACGGTCCATCTCGCCAACCTTAACCTTCTGCCTCAGGGTGCTCAAACCACCTCTGAACTGCGCCAAGTGCTAACGAAACCCCAGCAGCAAATCAAGCAGGCAATAATTTCTGCAGCAGCCTCACAGCCTTCGAAAAAAGTGTCTCGAGTGCAGGTGGTGTCATCCCTACAGAGTTCTGTAGTGGAAGCGTTCAATAAGGTGCTGAGCAGCGTCAATCCCGTACCAGTTTACATCCCAAACCTCAGTCCCCCTGCCAATGCCGGAATCACGCTACCTACACGAGGTTACAAGTGTTTGGAGTGCGGCGACTCGTTTGCTCTCGAGAAGAGCCTGACCCAGCACTATGACAGGAGGAGCGTGCGGATTGAAGTGACTTGCAATCACTGCACAAAGAATTTAGTTTTCTACAATAAATGCAGTCTCCTGTCACACGCTCGTGGACACAAGGAGAAGGGCGTTGTGATGCAGTGTTCCCACCTGATCCTAAAACCAGTCCCAGCAGATCAAATGATAGCATCTCCTTCCAGCAATACTGCTGCATCCCTGCTCCAGAGCGCGGTGGGAACTGGCACGCACTCCGTAACAAAGATGCAGTCTGGCTTAACTGGGACAGTGATCTCAGCCCCGGCGAGCTCTCCTGTCATTCCAGCTATGCCGCTAGACGAAGATCCATCGAAACTCTGTAGACATAGTCTAAAGTGTTTGGAGTGCAATGAAGTTTTCCAAGATGAGACATCTCTTGCAACTCATTTCCAGCAGGCTGCAGACACGAGTGGACAAGTAGAGTATCCTATGTTTACATTCCAATGTTTCATCTATAAGCCTAGGAGACTTTGGATATGTTTTTACTTCCATTTAGCTGTTAATTATCTGAACCTCCGTGATTAAAATGATAAACGAAAACCACAAAAAGTCTTGCAAGCACTTACATAGTCAATGCCAACGCTTTTTAAATAAGACTTCTCTTAGAATCTTTTTAGGCCCTGAAGTCTGAAATTGACACTATATTTTTTGCTAAAATTTAGCATTAGCTTTCTTACAGCTGAACATTTTAATCCTGAAAGTAATAATAGGTTTTACTAATAATACTTTAATGATTCTTTCTGTGCTTTGGAATTTGACTAGCCCGTGGAATCCACTTAATTGGCACCCTCATTAACAGCCCGTCTGTTCAACCTGAATGGTAGCTTTAAGTGATTTGTTCTTGATTGGTCCTCAGCTTTGAGAGTTCTCATCTAGCCCCTAAGTGAGCCAGGCATTCCTCTCACCTGCAGGGACTCAGGCAGTGACAAATGGCACACTGACTACTGACAGCAATGCCTGCTGTTTGCCTCAGGTCTTCCTTAAAAAGTGCAAAGCCCTGTTCACTGGCACCATTCCTTGCTGTGGTGTGACCACTGGTTTAGTTAGTTGGGTCTCCTTTCCTCTTACGAGTGCTAATGAGTTAAACTTACAAACCATTTTAAAATTCTTTGCTAATGTATGTGGCCTAACCTGAAAGAAATCCGTCATTCAATAAAACTTACTATTAATCAGTGTGCGATGTATTTTATAATCCTGTAGGAGCCAAGGTGGTTAATTAAACGATACAGTTGGATCTCTGTTGGGGCGTGCCAATTAAAAGGGATTCTGCTGTGTTTCAAAGCATTCAGTTGAGCTCGGTGATCCAGCTTCTTGCTATGGGGGAAGCTGAAAACCTGCATGCGTGCTCAAGACAGTAATGCCCCGGGAATATTCCTGGGAATCACACAGCAGTGTACAGGATAGACTTTAGGTCCTGCAGTTAGGAAGAAATGCAGGTAGTCACAGGAGCGCAGGCAGGGTCCTGTCAGGATCTATTTGCTGCACTTAGGACCTGTTCTGTACCACCTCTGCAGGCTGGAATGTAAAGAGATTTGCATGTGGCAACAACCTTGACTGTGGCTGATACGGCTCTGCCTCAGCTCCTCCTTTCCTAACTGGCTAGCAGAGTTAGACTGAGAGCCTGCATTCCCAGCGGAATGCCATTCCAGTGAACTCCTCTCTGTAAGGTACTGCAGGGGTGCCTGCCTGAGTTTGATAGCAGGATGTGTTCCATCCTTAGACCTTGCTGCAGTTCTAAACAGTGTCTAATGGCTGACCATAAGTATATTCTGCACCAGCTCGAGTTACTTAATACTCAGTACTTTGGATTTTTACCTGACTGCTTTGCTGGTGCTTGCTGGTGGCAGATGGATTCTTTCCCATAATAGATCTGTTAGGTAGCATCCCATCTAAGATCCAGTAGTCCTTGGAAAAACCCTGTTGTTCTTGGTACTGGAAAAATCAAGCAAGTAAGAAGGCCCCAAGATAAAGCAAGTGGATGAGAGACAGAGCAATATTCTGAGAATAGGTTGGGAGGATGAGGCTAAAATGGAAAAAAAAAAAAGAGAAGAACGAAGATAAAGTGACGTGCTCACTTTTGGGGGGCCCTTGTCTTTACGGACAGGTAAACTAAACCTTTTGCCCTTCCCTTTCTCCCTCTATCTGGTGCTTTTGCCCATCTAATTGCTGTTGAAAGGAAAATGTCTCCTGAAAGAAAAATGCTCTTGAAAGGAAAATGTGTTTTCAATGAGTCTAAGCAGTAAGTAAGTGTTCTCGTTCTCCTGAAACTCCTGTTATGAAGGTAGAATGTTTCATTTAAAATAAACAATGGTAGAACAGCCCTAGCAATGAAAATATGTTCCCTATAAAGTTGTTACCTTTCTGTAATGTTGTATTTCCATTAATATTCTTGTTAAAGGGAATGGGGCCACTCGCTGACAGATTTTCTGGCTAAATGAAACCCCCATCTACTTACTAGGGAGAAGAAGGTAGCAAATCTGGGCTAATGAGTGTTAATATTTATCCTAGTTACAGATAGGAGTGTATAGCTCCCATGGAAACTGCATAGCTCATTTTCCTTCATGCTCAGCGTTCTTGTGTATCTTTATTTTCCACCTCCACCATTTTTCCTTCTAACCCTTTTTTTTTTCTGAAACTTTGACTTTAAATGCAGGCAGGTGATGATTTTCACAAACTGTTTTATTTTGGTGTGGGTTGGAATGAGAGAACTGAAGTTAATGCCACCATAAGCCCAAAATAAAATGGTAAGCAAATGTGCTGAATGTCAGAATTTCACAGTAGATGCTTCTTGTTCTACTGTAATCAGTTACAATTAAACATTTTCTGTACTCATCGAAATAGCAGAGCAGGGGCCTTAACTAAGAGCATTACTGGCATGTTGGGTCAGCAGACGAGTCTGGCAGGCGGCTTTCTGCAGACTCAGAGAGGTCACTGAGCTGGGGCTGGAATGCTGTACAGCTCTTCTGTGGCATCACATCCCAGTTTCCTTTGCTAGTGCTGCAGGCCAGAGGCTTTGGAAGGACTGTGAAACCCTCAGACGTTTTTGTTGCTGGAATAAGAAGTTCTGTTTTGCTGTTTTCTTACATAACGAAATAATGCTGCAGATTCCCCAGTACTATATTGCAGCTTGTTAACACAGAAATGGCCAAAGATGGATTTGGGGAATGATACTGAAGCCCAGTAAATGTGGCAGAGTCATGGCCAGTCAGGATTTTGCCTTTAAGCTAAACTGAAGACCCCAAACCAGTTCTAGTCAGCCTGGGGGTGTGAGTCCCCCACTTCTAGCTGTAGCTGTTGGAGACCTCTGGATGGAGACTGTGTTCAAACACACCAGGCCATCATGCTCACAGAGCATTTATTTCGAGATTTCTTCAGGCATATGTTAGTAAATGATTTATAATGCAGCTCTGGAGTTCTTGTTCTGGTCTGTGTTCTTGCAGAGAGTGCACATCAGTACATCTGCCAGACTCTTACAGAGAACATTCCTATAAATACCCATGTCAGGAAAGAGTCTTGGGTTTGATTTTAATTCTTTGTAAGTCACTGGTGAGATTCACAAGTCCCAAGTCATAAGAAATAATAGAATAATTTGATTCTCGAGTTGTATGTAGGCCCCTTGTGCTATCAAGGTCATTTTGGGAGGCACTTGAGTAATATTTCTGTAAACCCACGTGCATCTCCTGTGGTCAGTGGTGAAATGAAGGAGCTCTGTGGTGTCAGGATGGCCCAGAACACCAGTGGGTCTGGCAGCCAGCACCTGCCAGCTCTGTCAGCAGGGCCTGTGTTTGTACTTGCTGCTTCCTTCGGGCCCCGTCCCAGCCATGCCGTTTAACCTTTATTTGCTGTATTGCAGTGTTTGACACAGACGTTAGTAGAGCTCAACCAAACCTATTGTCTCATCTATTCTGGTTTATCGTTTAGAAGACATGCAATATCTGCCAGATGCTGCTTCCTAACCAGTGCAGTTTTGCATCACACCAGAGAATTCATCAGCATAAATCTCCATACACGTGCCCTGAATGTGGAGCAATCTGCAGATCTGTCCACTTCCAGACCCATGTCACTAAGAACTGCCTGCATTATACCCGAAGAGTTGGGTTTCGGTCAGTATAATGATTGCTTTTGTTGTCAATTTATATACAATTTATGCTTTTAAAAGTAGATTTCCAGTTTCATAAGTATTGTTTGGAGAATACAGCTTCATGGGCTTAAGGTTGTCATGGCAACAGTATTGTTAGTGTTACAGATTTTGGAATAATAAATACATTAGGATTCCGCTTTGTTTGGGTATCCACTTTTGTATATGATTAAATCAGAATATTAGCTAGTGTCACACAGATTCAGGACTTCACTGCTTACAAAGTGTAGAGAATTCAGATGCATTGCCTTAATTTCAGGTTTTTAAAAAAACTTTTAGTTTTTTCAAATTATTGAATTCTAGATTGTTCTCTCTGGTAGAACAGTCATTTTCAGTATTTACTTCCAGAATGTATTGTCATGGTGTTGATGGGCATACTGCACCTGCCTGGTTGTTCTCGTTTCTGTGGGAAGTCAAGACTCCTTGGCTTTACATCACGTGCAGATTACCTTTCTCACTCAAACAGCCTGGTCTTTTGGTTCTCCTTTGTTACTCTTCAGATTCCCTTTTATTTTTACATTTCCTTGTAATGGCAACTCAGTGAGAAAATGGGGAGCAGAGGCATTTCATAGAAATGTTACGCTTTGAAAGGCTTGAAAAAATATTTCATCTTAGAATTCTCCTTGCAGGGAATGGCAGGCAGCACAGCAGGTGATCAGAAGAGCCGCCTGTACCACTGAGCTTTGCTCAGCACTCCTAAAACATTTCCATTTCATCCTGTCTCACTGGAAAAGGGGGATTTTAAATCTTACAGCTGGTAGCTCCTTCCCCCTTTAAGGTGCCACAGTTCATTTTCCAGAGTGGCTGTGCAATCTTCCACTAAGGGAAGAAAGCACTTTTACTGCATCAGGCGCCTATTTTCAGCTTGAATCCATGGCCTGACACAGCTCCAAGCTCTTTGCATTTCTTTGGGTTATTCTCTTTTCCCCTTTTCTCCCAAGCAGTAGCCTGTCTTGTCCTACATTTCCTACCTCTGCTCCCTGCACTGCACTGCCCTTCCCTCTGGCCTGTGTCTCTAGGGCTCATGCACAGAATCGCCTCCAGGGACTCCTCTGCCCCAGTACCACCAGCACGCTCACAAATCCTTCACTGAGTCAATAAACTTTCCAAGATGTCTCATAAACATCTCGTGTCACACCGATGCAGAATTTCTTGATCTGGTGAGACTAAACCAAAGTGACCCAGGCAAAGAAAAGCAGTATCTGGGAATGTTAATGTCTCCCTCCTCAGACTCCTCAGCACTGCAGGGCATTTGCCTGAGGAGCAGCACACCCTGGCCTGCCTTTCCAAAGGGCCTCTGCCAAGGGCTTCCGCTTGCTTCCAGTGATTTAGGCCAGTTGTCTGGACTGAACCAGGGGAAAACTTGAACCTGAAAGTTTACCTGCATCCTGCCAAGGTGAAAACAAGCAAGCTGTTAGAGCAGTCCCTGAGGCGAAGGCTTGGCCTTAACAAGTGTTGTAATAGACAGTGGTGGATGCTGAGGATCAGTTAGATCAGCACTAGAGCAGAAAGTCAAGACCTGGGATGGGGAGGTGGGAGATGCTCTGCAGAGGTGACACCTGGGGAGTAGATGTGGTAATGGGAGGATCACACTGTATGCAGCTGGGGAGAAGGGTTCAGCTCTGCATGAGCAGAGAAGATCTGAACAGACCCCCAAAAGACCAGGACAATCTACTTGAGAGGATGCATTGGCAAGCAGAGACTAGATGGGTGTAAACTTGATGAATACTATTAAGAATGTAAATTAAGTGCCCAGAAAAGAAAGGATGATGCTTCATAAAATTCAAGGGCGATAAATATTAAGAGGAAAATGGGATCCTTAAATGCAGTGTGTATTTCCTGCTTTATTGCTATCATCAGGACACTAAAACCATCTAAAAACTGATTTGACAACAATCATACTGCCATAATAGATGACAAAATACTGGAAGGGCAGAGACCTTCTGTGTTTAAATTGTAAAACTCTTAGTGCAAAGTACTGGTCAGTGTGAAATTGGTTCATTTGACAGGGTATTTTTTAATTGCTGATTGCAGTATGTTCTTGGACTGATTTGGTAGCATTTACTACTGGAGATGTAGGGCACTAAAAGAGACCATTGTGTAAAAACATCCTTATGTTCTAATATTAATTCAATTTTTTAATTGTTTCATTTTAGAATAGATGCGGAAAGGTCACAAATATTCGACACAGCAGAAGTATGTTTTTGAAAAGTATTTTCTGAATTCCAATCTGATATATTGATATGATTGTAGAGATTCAGTTTAGTTTCCCCGAGTTTAAATCCAAGTGCTGATTTGATTACATGTACAGAAAATCATTACCAGTATGTCTTCATTAAATCTAAACAAGGGAAATGGTGCAAATATTTTCCTTACTGGTTTTCCGTTTGGTGGTCATTTCTAAATTGCTGTGGTGCACCTTAAACAATCCACTGCATGTGATAAAAATTCATTTTGTAAAATCTCTTTACAAATGTGCAGAGGATTTAAGCATTCTTTCTGCAATCAATAGAATATTCCTCTGTCCACCCCTCTTCCTGTTTTACTGTAATAACACAAAAACACGTTCTGACCTCATATCTCTTAGGTTCTCAAATTAAAACGTGTGACATTTCTTATCCCTTACTTTGTGATCTCCAAATCGGTGGTTATGTTGATTTGTACTGGGCTGTTTGAATGGGCAGAATGAGGGAGTTCCTGCAGTTGTAGTTTGTCCCTGTGGATCGGGCCCAGCCCTGACTCTCTGCTCTCTCCACAGCTGCGTGCACTGCAACGTCGTGTACTCGGACGTGGCGGCTCTCAAGTCTCACATTCAAGGCTGTCACTGTGAAGTCTTTTACAAGTGTCCTATCTGTCCCATGGCATTTAAATCTGCTCCCAGCACACACTCCCATGCCTACACACAACACCCTGGTATCAAGATAGGCGAACCAAAGTAAGCAAAATTCATCTTCTACTGCCCTTTCCTGCCTTTGAATGACCTGTGAAATTGCACTCTGTCCTGTGCTTGCAGTCTTAAAATCACCTCCTGACAGCTGCCAGTTTGGGGTTCCTGGAATGCTTTCAGGAGTTTTCAGCTGGCAGTTTGTTGGGCGAAGGTTGCATTTCCCTGAACCTGCAGCAGTAGGTCTTTAAGCGCTGTGCGCTAGAAAAGAGTGATTACAAAATGTAATTACACAAATGATTCGCACAGGTGGCTGGAGTGTCGCTCGTTCTCATGTTTTAAGCTGCTTAGCTCATCTGCATTTTTACTGTGAATTAAGATAATGTGATTCCAAAACGAGCTGCTAAGACTCATCAGCACTTACATGGTGATTTTCAGAACATCTGGTTGAAAAGTTGGGAAAAAGCGATTTTATCTGTTTATATAAGCTTTTTTCCCTGATATGTAATCTCTTTCTTTCTGGCTTAAAGCAGAAGTGGTTCTTTCCTGTAGCTAGAAAAGTTGTGCATAATGTGGTGGTTTGCTGAAGGTGGTGACACAGGGCACAGGGTGTTTGTGCAGAGGTGTTGAACGTTGCTGGACTCCGCTGAAGGTGCTGATGTGTGTGCAGACCACTTCAGCCTCAGCTCTGAGCCTGGTGCCTCTCCCTGCACCCCTTCTCTTCCTTCTCCTCCTCGCTGGTACAGTGCACTGTTGAGAGCAGACATTCAGGTGTTGACTCTGTGTTTTTCCTGTGGTCTGCACAGAGCACTAGCACCCGGTAACAACTCGCAGGCTCAAGAAAATAGAAGGCAGAGGAGAGAAACAAGATACCATGTGATGCAATAACCAGAGTTCAGAAGAATTCAGTTTATCACTGCTTCTTCTAACATATTTAAGTTGTTTAAACCTGCATCAAAGCAAAATGGCAACAAACTTGTTAGTAATGTGATTGTAAATCACACAGTTCCAGTAAATGCCAGAGGCATGTGTGTCTGATACCAGATGAAGGCATTTCTGCCCAGTGGTAAATGATACCTTGTTTTAATTCAGGATGGTATCTTGGGTGAGAGGACATGAGATACTAACACTTGAAACTTGTTTCAGACTCCCATAGCTCTCACTACAGAAAACCAAAAGATTAAGATCACTGTTTGTGTAAGATGCTTCACAAAGGAAAAGTGAATTGTGCTTGGATCTGCCAATCTGTTTCTGATCAGCTTCATGACTTAAGTATTTTGCATTTTCTTTCAATATAGATATGCTTATTGTATTCCTTTATGAATTTACTTTTGATTATAAAAAGACTAAAATGAAATTTTATTAAGTACTACTGTAATAAGTCACAGGCTCCATAGCTGAGTGATAGCTCCTCTTATGAAGTGGTGTTTTCTTTAAATTTGCCAGTTTTAATCCACATGCTGTCTTAAATGCCTGCAGAGTAAGTGGTAGGATTTTCCCAGCCCTTGCAGTGTTTGGAGTTCTTGGCCTGCCCAGTGCTGAGCAGAGCTGACAGGCTGTATTTCAGGCAATGCAGCCCCATTTGGTTTCTCTGCTGCATTATGGAGCACCCAGGCTGCCTGTGCGTGGTCCCCACTGAACGCTTGCCAGCCTCACTGCTGCCCCGGGGGTGTGGGGCAGTGCCAGGGCACTGCCCACGGCTGCAGCAGGTCGGGCAGGGCCCCGTGCTGGCCCTGTGGCCCTAAAGCTCCTGTCTGGGCCCGAGCGACCCTGTCCGGGGGCACACTCTGGGGTTTACAGGAATTGGGCTCGCAGGGATCTGGCTTCCCGCCTCTGGCATTTACTGAAACTGTGTGATTTACAATTGCATTACTAACAGTTGTTTCAGAACAGATGCAGAAAACTGTTTGGTGCATGAAAAATGACGTTTATGTGCAGGGATTCTCAGTGGGATGAAATGAGATTATTTTAATATAGGGAAATGGGATGGCTGCTTGTCTTTCAACTCTGCAAAGCTCTCTCTGTAACTCTAAGCTTGATCATGGCTGATATCTTTTTGAATACTGGAGAAATTCTTCTTTCTCAAGCCCGACTGTGGATATCTACTGTATTGGTATTAAGTGTGTTATCCCACAAGTTCCATTTTTTTAGAGAAAAAAATGTGGGAAGGAGAAATAACCACCCTCTGGTGCAGAAGTTTTCCAAATGCTAAACGTCAAAGTATTTTCCTGTGAGACAACCCCTGTGTTTACTGTGAGATAACCCGGAGTTCTGGGCAGTGAGGAGGCACGTGTGCCGTGCCCGCGTTGGTGTAGCTGCAGGGCAGGAGTGGGTGCTGAGTAACCAGCCCCGTGCTGGGACCCCTTGAGCTGCCTTACTCCAGTGGCCTTGGTGTAATGTCCTATCTCAGCACAGCTGCCTTCGGGCTCCAGACAGTGTTCTGAGCAGTTACGTGTTAAACACCGACTACTGCAACTAAATAAAAAATAACCAAAACCACCATACGTGGCTGCATTTGTTTAGGACTGAAAATCATACTTTTGCTGTGTCTCAAAGAAATACTTGGGTGTGTATAGTCACAACTAACACTATTAGGTGTGTTGGTATGAATTTAAGTGAGTACGGTCTTTGCCCAGAGACTTGTCTGAAATTTGGATCTTTACCAGATAGTTCTTCTGTGAAAGCAGAGTAAAGTATTTTAGCTGCCATAGAAAACACATATATTCTTGGTGTTTTTAGAGAGTTACAATATTTATGTGACACAGATTCAGAAATACGTCAGATTTTCTTGTAGCAGATTCAATACAGATCTGCAACGAAGGGTTCACCCGAGAAAGCAGGACAATAGTACATTGGTCATCAGAGGATGCTGTGTAAATAATACATTTATCTTAGCATATCTCAGTGAGAATTTCTCTTAGTGAGCATTTATCTTAGTGAGAAACTGGGACTGCTTGATGCCACAAAAATAGTATCTTTCTCAGTTAATATAAAGTCATCTGGACTTACAGAATGGCTTGGACATTGAAGAAATGTCCATGTTCTTGTCATCTCTCAACACAGTGCAGAGTGATCCTTAGAGCTCTGGAACAATGATAGTTGCCTAGAGGGATATGGAATATTTACATGGGTAATGAGAAGATTCAGCATTCCAGCAGGCAGGGGGTTTTGTGGGGTGTTTTTTTAATGAAAGGTACTCTGTAGGACAGAGATGGGATTAGGAAGCCTGCTTGTGCAGGGGAAGCACCTGTTGCTGTACTGAGCACCCGTGGCTGGGTTCCTTTGATTTCAGCCAAACCGTCCCTGCAGCACTGCCAATGCCATGGCTGGTGAGCTGGGGTTGGAATACTGCCTGTCACAGGAGGGGGCTGAGGGGCTGAGTTCAAAAGCCCCATGTGCTCCGAGAGAGGAAGGTGTGGGTTTGGCAGTGTCTCTGCATTGCTCTGACAGACAGACTGACAAAGGTTTGTAGTGGTAGATCAAGGAAATGCTGTCCTGCATTGTTGGAGCTTCAGAGCATTAACAGAGTCTAGGCTTGGCATTCAGGAGCTTCAAAGCCACAGACATTGCCAAAAATACACTTATCTTGAAGTATGTTACTAATTATGATTGAATCAATCATTCCCTTAAAACATACTGCCTTTGCAACCTGAAACCGGTGTATTGTCCTTTAGCTACAACATGAGTTCAGAAACTGAAGATGTTGAACTTTCAAAGTATCCTGAGCAGATGTTGATGTTATGTATGTAACTGGCATATGCTGTTGTTTTCTGGCTTCTTGTTTGCACTTTTTAAATAATTTTTTCTATTTTTGTGTTTCTTCTAGTGCTCCCATATTTTGACATTAGAGGACATTTCAAATTAGTTTAATTTTAACTTTTTTCAGGCAGTGTGAAACAATTGCTTAAACATGTCAGATCTTATCTCTGATGAGAAAAAAGTTAACATCGTGATTCTTGCAAATAGATCATCTATATGACTGACATTGTTTATTGTACTTCTGTTTTTAGAATAATATATAAATGCTCTATGTGTGACACTGTGTTTACTCTACAACCTTTGCTCTATCGCCACTTTGATCAGCACATTGAAAACCAGAAGGTGTCTGTTTTCAAGTGTCCAGACTGTTCTCTTCTATATGCACAGAAACAGCTTATGATGGATCATATCAAGGTGTGTAGGCATCTTCTCTTGTTTCCTTCATAGGTACCGTTTTTCGTGCATTATATGCTGTGAGAACATACTGTGAAAAGGCACAGAATAACAAGAAGACTGATGAGGGAGATGTTGTTAATTCCAAGGGGGTAATCTGTGAATATTGTTCTCAAATGTTAAAATGTTGTATTTTGGATGGTCTGCAGGGGGTTGACCCTGGCCAGATACCAGGTACCCACTAAAGCCGCTCTCTCACCCTCCCTCTGCGGCTGGACAGAGGAGAGAGGAAAAAACCAGCTAAGAATTCATGAGTAGAGATAAGAGCTGAGAGAGGTCAGTGACTGATCACCTTCACGGGCAAAACAGGACTCAGAGTGGAGATAGTTCTTTTTTTTTTTAACTAAATAGGCAAATTCTGTATATTGCAGTGTATGTCTTGTTTGGGAATTAGTTTTTCCTGACTCAGGTATTATTGGAAAAGCATTGTTACATCTGTACATAACCATTTCTGTAAGAGCTGAAGATGATCTTAGGAGCTCGATCTGACTGCAGTTAGGGTCAGAAGCTACCCTTACATAAATCAGGGTGGCTCAGCATCTCACAGTTTAAAGTTAAGCTAAGTTACTTGCATTTGGGCACTGTTTAACTCTTTAGTGTTCCATGCCAGTATTTGTACTTTCATCCAGTGGGGTTTTAGCATGATTCACTGTAAATGACTCAGACATTTTTGAGACTAAAATTAGAGGGTTAGAGAATACACGTGTAGTAGCAGTATTACTGGTTTTACAGATAAGGTGTGTGTATAGTAGTCAGGACAGCAGCAAAGCAGTGTAAATTGGAGTTCAGTTAAGGGGGGATAAAAAAAACAGTAGCAGGCTATAGATAAAAGCAGAAAAGGACTCAGGGAGAGGACGAGTGCCCGGCAGGGGCAGAGCTCAGCTGCACAGAAAGTAATGGTTTGGTATGGCTAGACATAAACCATCAAGGCAGAGATAGACCGGGATGAAAGCAGAACAGAAAGGAACAGGAGGAAGCTCAGGAGAAGGTTATTTAAAGCTACAAAAAATAACCCAGAATAATTCCTGCAGATGTCAATGCTTCTTAATGGCAAAACCTGTGTCTCCTTTTCCTGCAATGACTCACTACAAGAAAATTTCCAGCAGCCAGTGAGAGCAGGTGCTGGAGGACTGGACTGGACTGGAGGTGTAACACTCCCCGTCTGGCTGGTGGCACGTGCTGCCAGCACTGGGACTCTGGGCTGTGCTTTAATGCTTTTTGTGTATTTTCAAATAAGAAATTAAATTTCAAGTATTGAATTTAAAAGACATTCAGAAAGTTGAGCACTAACATTTTACATGCTGACAAGTTAGGCTGGGATGGAATCTCCAGGTCAGCTTCAGTTGCCTGGAAGTACAGGAACCTCCCTTCTCCCTCCTCTGTGCACTGGGATACTAAAGGCAGCCTCCTCCTTTACTACACACCTTCACTTTGCTTTAGAGCCAGGCAGTTGGGCCTGTGTGCTTTGCTTTTTTTATTATCATTTTAGGGTTTTTAAATACTGATTTTCCTTCTATTTAACAGCTCTTAAACAGAAGAATAGAATGGTCTACAGATGAGGTTGATATTTGCTCTAGAGCCAACAGGTAGTCCCAAGAGCCACAGGATTTACAAAAGAACTTGTTACCAGAGTATCAGATTGGTATTCCTATATTCTCAGAATCGAGAATGTATTGAATGGAGTTTTTGTGTCTGAGGTTACCTGAAGGAAAAGTGTTCCCTTTGGGGATGGTTCAGCGTATCCTCCAAGAGAGCTGTCCTAAGGGTCAGTAGATGAGAGGATCAGAACCCATCAGGGTAAAGGACAAACAAACCTTTTAGATGTGAGAGCCCTCCACTGTGGATCCCTGTTCAGGAGGGACTGCAGTTGTCCCAGAGCCCTGCAGATTCACTCCTGCTGTGTCCACATCCATGTACAGGACATGTGGCCAAAGCCCCCTGGGACACACGGCCAAAGGCACCGCGTGGGAAGGCTCGGGTGTCACCCCAGCACACAGCACACCAGCTCAGAAATGGGAATGGAGGGGCTCTTCCCTCCTTACTGACCACTGACAGGAACTGCAGAGGAAGGGTTCCTGCCCAGGAGCTGCAGGGGCTGGAGAGCAGCTTGTCAGAGCCCTCTGGGGCCTGGGGGCCCTGCCAGCCCGCACAGCCTGGATTCTAAAGGCTGTAAACAGAGCCCTAAGGGAGAGTGCTCATCAGCTGAATGGGGAGTAGGACAGGGCTTAACCTCAGCCTCAACAGAAAACATTAATATATCCTAAACTATAGAGCTGTCTGATGTTTCTGATGTTTTGTCTTATTTACCAATGTGGCAAGTCAAAATTTGTCAGTAAAAGCCTTTCCTTCTTGGAAAGCATCAGTCACATAGTCTGAAGTGAGGATGCACAACTAGTATGTTAGGTAAGTAAAGCAAGAAATTAAACTGAACAATAAGTGTGTCCTGAGCCCTTTTTTCCTCCCTGTTAAACAGCAATTTAACCTTAACTAAGTCTCATTTTTTTGTGTGTGTGTGAAAATACCTACAGATGGTGTCTGTTACTGGTGTTGGCTGTGTCATGCTAGGCCTTGCCTTTACTTAACCCTGTTTCTTTAAGAATGGGATCTGATGACAATAGTATGTGATTTGATGATAGTAGTTTGACAAAGAAGTAAGTGAAGGCTTTTGGTTCAAAGGGTCAGTGCATTTTGTCAGTACAACTGTGTACGTCTATGTTAGTTCTGTACTTTTTTTTCTCTTTTATTGTAGTCTATGCATGGAACTCTGAAAAGTGTTGAGGGGCCACCAAACCTGGGGATAAATCTGCCTCTCAGTACTAAACCCACAACGCAGAACTCAGCCAGTCACAACAAGGAGGACACAAAATCTGTGAATGGAACAGAAAAGTTGGAGAAGAAATCTCCTTCTCCCATAAAGAAAGCAGAGCCTAAAAAAATCGCTAATCCTGGCTGGACATGTTGGGAGTGTGACAGGCTCTTCACACAGAGAGACGTTTACATCTCCCACATGAGGAAGGAACATGGAAAGGTAAAGGAATATACCGAATTACAAAAAACTTAATCACACCTGAAATGTGAAGTAATTTTTCCCTAAATTCCATTTGTGTTTTTGCAAATAATTCCTTTAAGTTTCATCATTATTCTTCTCTGTTCTTATATCTATTCCATATTTTTCTCTTTGGCTGCTTAGTTTTTGTCACGTTCTGCATAGTTCTACTGAGAAAATATACACACTCCTTCTCAACTGTAGGCTTGTTCTTTCAGTACCAGAATTTTTTCAAGATGGAAAGAGTGAAAGATGTTGCACTATTTCATCCAAATCATCTAATCTGATCCACGTTCTTATTTCTTCTTTGTGCCTTCTTAGTTCCCTTTCACTCTTGGAAGTTGTGTGAATGTGGCAGTGCTGAGGTAACAGTTGGATTCGGTCTTAATGGTCTTTTCTCACCGAAACAATTCGGTTATTCTATTCTGTTCTGAAGTTCAGTGCCTCTCAGACTCAGGGAGTGGGGACTCAGTCTTGTTTTGCTGGTCCAATGAGTGCCAAGCAGTGTTTCATCTTCAAGGCAGACACACTCTGTGGTTGAGCTCTTGCTCTAATCTTACACTTGTAGGTTCAGCTGAGTTAACAAGTTGCATTTTGTATTTAAAGCAGCTGGATTTGAGACATCTTATTTTAAAACAGATTGAAAGTGAAATATGGGAATGCTGCGTCCTCGAGTCAGCAGAGACCCCGTTTGCAGTTCTTCTCCGTTCAGTAGAGCTTCCAGTTAAATGAAATTAAAGCCAGGCAGGCAATAGTGGCTCTGCTGAGCTGTGTCTGAGCCAGGCTGTGCCAGCTCCAGCCCGCTGCTGACCCATGGCAGCTGTCTGCTCTCCACTCCCTGCCTTGAAATGTCTGACTCTTCCCTCAGCTGGGAATCAGGGAATTAAACCAGTGTACTGTGCTGCACTGCAGCAACAGAGCAGAACTGGAAGGAATAACAGGCTTATTTTGTCTAAGTGGAGGAGAATCATCCATCTCTGATGTTTATGTTATCTCAAGAACAGCCCTTACTATGCAGTATTAGATAATTGTTGCACTCAAATACTGGCCTAAAGGCCTCTTTTATTGCTTACATTCAGGTGCTGTTTTTTATCTCTCTTCAAGCAGTTCCTTGAATAACACAGGAGGCAGATAGATATTCAAATGAACAGAGATACAACTCCATGTCTTTCAGAAATGGGAAAGACCAGGTGCTACACTCCTTCCTGAGGAGTTTTTGGGATTGGCTGCCATTGCAGAAACCAGTGCATCCCAAATCCTATTTGGTCTCTGTCTGGAGTCTCCCCAAGACATTTAGAGTGAATGTGGTGTCACAGCTGGCTATCCCAGGTAGTGCCCCCGGTGCTCTGAGAGGGACCAGGCCCTGCTGAGCACTATCCTCCTCCTGCTTTTCTGACCAAGGGCTTGATGCACCTACGCAGTGCTGACACATCTTTGATGTGTTCCTGCTCCATCCTTCTCGCTTCCTCCTTTTCTTTTTCCTTCTGCTTGACAAACTGCAATATAAACCCCACAAAATTCCCCAAACAGATGGTCCTCAAGTTGGCATTGGACAATACTTCTCATTTCATCATGACTTTTCTGAGCCCTGTTAGTGTCTCAGTGTCTGTGAGGTTCAGTTTTGGTCTTCTTTCTGTGCTCTTCGTGCTTCCCTGTACGTGGCTGAGGAGCTCCTAGTCAGCAGCTGCAGACATAATTTGGTTGTGGGAAGGGAAAGCAAATCTCTCACTTTACTGCCTTTACTGATCCAGAAATAATCCACTGATCCTCCTTGCTTCTTTGGTGGAAGAAATTCGCTTCACCCACAGTCCGTGACACCAGTTTACAACTGGTGGCAGGTGTATGTGTAGCTCATTCTGGCCACATTGCTTTGAAAGAGGCCCAGCTCTGACTTGTGCGGTGTTGCTGAAGGAGGGGTGTGTACAAAAAAAGGGTAAGTGATGTTTCTTTCCTATTATCACAAGGTTCAACACATGCACTACTTTTACTGAGCTTTTTTAACTAATGTTTTTCTCTTCTTTTTTTAAAGCAAATGAAGAAACATCCGTGTCGACAATGTGACAAATCTTTCAGCTCTTCCCATAGTTTATGTCGTCACAATCGTATCAAACACAAAGGCATTAGGAAGGTTTATACGTGCTCGTAAGTTCTACTTTTATCTCTTTAAAAACCCACTGTTGGCTGACACTCTTCTCTCGCCCCTGTATAAAAGCCAGTATCCCATCGATTCGGAGGGTCGGGAATTTCGATGCAGACAGGCCAAACCAGTCCCCTGTCCTGCCTGCAGACGTAGCAGGGCCGTGAGAGCACAAGGCATAACGTCTGCGAGCAGATCTGAACTCGGCTGAGCTGAGAGTTTGCTTGGCTGGCAGCTGGGGTCACCACTGTGCTGAACCTGGCTTTCAGTAGTCTCTCAAATACACAGCCACTCTTTTAATCTACAAAAGGCACTTGTTAAGCATAACACTGAATGTGTGTGTGTTTGTGTGTCTGCAGGCACTGCCCGGATTCGAGACGGACTTTTACCAAGAGGCTGATGTTGGAAAAACACATTCAGTTGATGCACGGTATTAAAGACCCTGACGTGAAAGAAATGACTGAAGCTACCAATATGGAAGAAAAGGAGGTAAAAGAAGACACAAAGGTAATCACTTACAAGATTCATTCCTTCACGGAGAGTGATTTTTTTGTGGGTATATATTCAGGATCTTTAAATAGATATGCTTATTTGATGCCTTAAAGGTCTCATCTTCAGTGAAGTAGAGCCCCAAAAGCATTGTGTTTATCAGAGTTGTACTGGAATCTGCCAAGGGAAAGTTTCTGACGTTTGCAGGTCACAAACAGTAATGAAAAGAACTGCTTATTTATGCTTACATGATCCCCTATTTCTGTCCCCTTTTTAGGTTCCCAGTCCAAAGCGTAAATTGGAAGAACCTGTACTGGAGTTCAGGCCTCCACGAGGTGCAATCACTCAGCCATTAAAAAAGCTGAAGATAAATGTTTTTAAAGTTCACAAGTGTGCAGTTTGTGGCTTTACAACAGAAAATCTTCTCCAGTTTCACGAACATATTCCTCAACATAAATCTGATGGCTCTTCATACCAGTGCAGGGAATGTGGACTCTGCTACACATCTCACGTGTCCCTCTCCAGGCACCTCTTCATTGTACATAAGCTGAAGGAGCCTCAGCCCGTATCAAAACAGAATGGGTCTGGGGAGGATAATCAGCAAGAAAACAAACCCAATCATGAGGATGAATCATCCAACAGTGCAGCATCAGACAGGCGATGCAAAGTGTGTGCAAAGACTTTTGAAACTGAAGCGGCCTTAAACACTCACATGAGAACACATGGCATGGCCTTCATTAAGTCCAAAAGAATGAGTTCAGCTGAAAAGTGATCAGATTATTTGGGATGCAGAAATCTCTCTCCACATTGGAATACTAAGGACATTTTTGCTACAGAAAGTTCAAGGTATAATAGTGTTGCAATATATTCTGCATAAAAGTGTCCCCTTCACCTCATTGTCTATATCCTCAGAACCATTGAAGCAGTATTTGAGTTGAAAAGAGTTTGTATATATTTAAACTAATAATTTTTATACTCTTTGTTATGTGTTTGTATCAGTATCTAGTGGAAAATTTGTTTTTTTCTGTTTTGTTTCTGTTCTTTTGTAGTAAGTTTCTTTAAAACAGAGTTCTGAATGCTGGGGCAGTTCCTTAGGTTCTCTTAAGCTGTTTCTTTTTTGAATGCTTCTGAAAGAAAGTTTAGCTAATGGAAGTGCATCAGAAGGCAGTGCTTGGAGGGGAGAAGGGAAGAGAAGCAAGCTAAGATTTTAAATTCTAAGAACTTGTGCTTCTAAATGTCTGTGGAAGCTTTTAAACTTTCTCTTACAAAGTATATATTAAAAAGAAAAAGAAGTACCACTGCATGTGTAAAATGCAGTGCTGGTTTTTAGGTGGCAACACCAGAACAGGTGCAGACCCCCTAGAGTGGTAAAGTACTTTTGAACAGTATAATTGCACAACTCTATGTATGATAAAGTGATTTTGTTTAGGTCATCAGGTGCTTCTGATCAAAGCTCAGATTGTTACAAAAGGGCTGGGCTGCTCTGGATTTAACAAATAAGATGTAATTAGAGGAATAGGTTTATAATGATGATGTTTCTTGTCATGTAATTTATTAAACATTATATAGAAGCGAGTACACAGCATTACGTATTTTCCTTTTTGGTTACTGAAAGCAAATAGTTAACCCTCGCGGCAGGGGTTGGTGTTTGCCAGCTCTGTACGCTCATGCCAAACGTTCTGGTGCTCAGTGTCACACACAGCCACAACTGTGAAGGAGCCAAGGCCCAGCCACGTGCTGGGGGCTGGAGCTCCAGCACAGGCCCTGGGCGCTGGGGAGCCACTGCAGACCTGCCCAGCGCCACCGGTTTCGCTTGCACAAGTACAAAAAGGTACCATCCTGTCCCTTTCAGATAGAGTTCTCTGTGAGAGTATATTTTTGGTTTGTTTTTGCATTTTATACCTTGTATGTATCCCTACGAGGAAAAATTTTGTACTTTTTTTTAAAACGAATTGTGTATATATAGATAGGTGCATGATGAACAGTAGTAATTGTTGGGTTCCTTAAAAGTCTTGCTGCTGTCAGATGTTACTATACACTACGTCCGTTACAACTGTATTAAACACATTTCATATGTAAATAAATGTGGAGCATTTTGCCCCTAAAGATTTGTGAGATTCTCTTATTTATCATGAAACTTTAACAGTTTTAAAGTTTGAAGTGTTTAAAAAAATACAGATCCTCTCAGCCAGCTCTGTAAAACTTCTCAGTCACTCTGGAAATTGTGTATTGGGTACATTAGTTCTGCTCTTTCCATCCTCATTCTTAATTTGGCTCATCAGTAAATGCTTGTTAGGCCAGTTCTATTACTGGCATACTGAGTGGTTATGAGGTACCTCTCCATCCTACAGCTCTCAGCGGGCACAGGATCTCAGTGTGTGATGTACACTGCCACCACTGCCCTTCCATTCAGTGGATACCTCTGAACACTTGTTTGTTGATGTGCACTGTCAACTGTACAACAAATGAGTTATCACTATGCAGAATGGTGTTTTGTATACAGTGAACAGATAATAAAAGTTACATTTTCACAGCCATTACTAATACCTTTGTTTATTTTCCCTCTTCACTGCCTTGTCCCTGCAGGGGATGCTGTGAACCAGTAGTTTATGCCATTACTGGTGCTACCAAGATGCAAACCACAACGATTTCCTGGCCAGTAACCTGACAATGTGAACGGGTTTGTGGTTCCAACCAGGACCCGGGGTCCTGCACTGCCACTGCCCCGGAGCTCCCTGCACATCCCGGGAGTGCTGCCCTGCTGCTGGGCAGGGGCTCCGTGCAGCTCCACCCGCCAGATCTATTGAACTCTCCTGCCAGTAATCTCTTGAAAGGCTTAAGGGAGAGGGTCTGGAGCTGCCCTGTAACTCTACACACATTTCTGTGTCACACCCCACACGCTGCCTAACAGAGGGGAATGTCCCGAAGACCAGGAGGGGAACTGAACAGAAAGCAACAAGAGACACAGTGGAAAGGCACAGATCTCAGTAGGCATACCTAGGGGAATTATCTCCTCTTGTAAACCATAAAGAAAATATTTAAACTTATTTTTGCCTGAGATCTGACATTTGAATTGTTTGCTTTTAATTAACATTGTGCCACTGACAGTCAATTGCAATGATGACATTAATAGTCCTCTTTTCTACATCTTTCCTCTGAGGATTTAACAGTAATGGATTCAACCTCATAATACCTCTCTGTGGGGTAGGAAAGGGATCAGTCAGCCTCTGCCATTTTGCAGCCACTCTTGTTGGAAACAGAGGTGCTTAACGTTGCACCTCAAGTGCAGCACCAGACTGGAATGCAAACAAAGGCTTCAGGGAGCATTTGGGCAGAACAAAGTGTTACTGTCAGGTCTGGGGTTCACGTGTGGGGGCTTCACTCTATTTACCCTGTACAAGGGCAGGGGTTTGATCTCCATGGAGGCAGTGCCCGACAGGTGTGTACATATAAATGTCTGTGTCCTCTTGTGTACCTTCCCATCCCATCCCTTCTCCTCTTCAGGGAGGCAGGAAGCACACCGAAACCTCTGCCCAAGTATCCAGCTGCAGAGAAAACTGCCCAGCCAGGACTGCACCAAGGCTCAGGTCCACCTGCCAACACAGCTTCAGTAAAACTGATTTTTCACACTCAGGGAGGTGTTTAGCCTTGCCTTGGCCTGCTTGCACACAGGTACAGACAGAGGTAAATCTTACCACAGCCACTGTATTTTTAGACTTGTCTGGTTTTTCTATTTCTGCAGGGCACTTACAGATGCACAACTTGACCTGCCAAAAGCCCAAATGTTCCCAGTTCTTAACCTCTGGGTACCTGTGGGGAAATCAGTACAGCAAGCCTATTTACTTTTAAAAGGATTTTTATATAACTCTGACCTTCTCATTCTGTTAATATAACCTTTCTCAGTACACCTATCACACACACGCAGCTGCCAGGCCAATAATGGGACACAGAATAACCTATTTTAGTTTAAAACCTTTCTCAAATATTAGGGCAGTTCAGTAGTCAATTCTTTGTATTTGAATTTCAGATTATTACTAAAAGGTTATCTGTCTAGGCTCCCTGAAGGGCAACTAGGGTGGGGATTGGAGTGACAAGAGAAATAAGTACCGACCATGGCAAACACAGAAGGCACGAGCATTCCCGACCCACAGCCCTGGGCTTTGAGTACAAACTGGGTTCTACAGCCTGAAGCAGATGCAGGAGGAGTGCAAAAGAAGGAGCCACTTCTTGTCCCCTCCCTGAGCACTTTTTCCCTTTGAAAAAGAAATGTATTTGCTCCTCAACAGTGACTGTACAAAACCTGGTTTTAGTGTTATTTCTTTCACAGCTGGGGAAAAAGGACAGCTTGCCTTCCTGGGGACCAAAGGGCCCATTCGAGGGCATCACAGTGAGACACTGCACTGGGAATGACCCAGATTTACCTGGAAAATGAACTGGAGGCACTGCAGCTTTCTTCTCTGACCCCCAGGTTTCTACGCTGAAGGCAGAAATGTATTTGGCGCAGTAATGTGACTATTAGTAAAATAAGCTGAGCATTGTATCCTTCCCAGATATGTCCCCTAATATGATTTGGCAAAAGACTTTATGCAGTCCATTTATTTCCTATTCTCAAATGCTGCTATTTTGCATTCAGTGACTCTAATGTGATGGTGGAATATGGATGCAGTGCATTATGAGTATTGCTCCTGCCGAGTCAGGCCACACTTGGCTGACACTGCCAGAGCTCCGCGGGCCAGATTAATATTGCAGGTCAAGCACAACAATATTTAACTGTCTCAGTTAAAATGGAGAGCAGGCCCTGAATGCAATCAGGGTGGAGGAGCTACGGTCTCAAAATATCCCTTGGTCATTACATTTACATACTGTTGCTCCTGGCAAAATGAGCCCAGCCCTTTCTGTGCAGAGAAATGTCCCCTCGTGGAGCTACTCCAGCACTGCTTCGCCTCCCTGAGCTGGTTCCCACACACCATGTGCCCCATTCACGTCAGGCCAAGCCCTTTCCAAAGGCTCGGGAAAGTCAGGGCACGAGCATCAAACAGGAGACTCTACGGCCAGAGGCCACACTGGACTCCACTGAACTCAGTGACCAGATTGTCTTACACGGTCTGTGACAGAGGCCTTCAAGTGCCATCACAGAAATCATTTCTCTGGTGTTTTCCTAGGCAGTGTTTTAGCCTCAGTTCTGCAGCGCAGGTTAAGCAAATACCAAATAGTTAGTGAATATCATTATTCCCCTTCCCCAGCACAAAGCAAAACCTAACACATTAGAAGCATTTTTAGTCTACTAAGAGATTGTTCTTGAGTAAGGGTTAAATATTTCCTTTTTTTTTAGAATTTTTTTAAAACCTTTTTTGCCTTTCTCTCATTTATTCTTGGGCAGTTTTAAAAATTAAAATTTTTTTTTCACTTGGGAAAGCCTAAACATTTTGTCAGGTTGTTTCTGATTTTTTTTTTTCTGTTCCATGGGGGGAGGGGAAGGAAAAGAGAACATTATTTGCTAAATTCAACTGAATGTTCGGATAGCTGGATCCCTCCCTCTCCTTCCCCTTTTCCTCCAGAAAAATACATTATTTTCACAAATAAACCATTCCCTGAAACAGATCCAACTCAGCTGAAATCCAATTATCTCTCCAGACACTGGGTTGCAGAGCAGACTAAAACTGTTGACTCATACACTTAAAAACACGAGCATGCAAAGCGCCCCAGGGTTGCCAACCGTGCCCGTGAACAGGTCCTTGCCAGCTCCCAGGGCAGAGGACAAGACTCACGAGAGAAGTGACACGAGACAAGCCACACATGCTCCAAAGCAGCGGCCTCCAAAGGGGGGTGCAAATCCAGGGGTGTGCAGGAAGAAAATATTCTTTGTACCATTACAAAAATGCAATGAAATGCAAGTATTAGAAGAATCCAGAATAGTGTGCTATTGGTGCAAGTGGCATCCCATTGCTTTTGGAGAGCCCTGTGTGCACCACGGGCTGCTCTAACAGCCTGCTGAGCAACAGGAAGGGGAAGCAGAAGAGCTCCCAATGGATTTGGACACAAAGAGTGCTCACCAGGGAAGGCAGTTACTGTGCTGCTGCTGTGCTTTGCTGAGGGGCTGCAAAAGGACTGCTATGGCTCTCCCTATTAACCCACACTTTTCAGCCCAGGGGCAAGGTGCCAGTTATGTGCCCATGACCAATCTCTTAGAAATCAAAGGGCTGTAATTCAATATTCTATGTACAGGCTGTTTGCAAAGGTCTGGCAAATCTGCCAGAATGCCAAGAGCTACATTTTTTCTGTGTACTAAAAAACTAGCATAATTTTCTAGCTGCAGAGCTCCAAAAGATCTACTGTACAAATATTGAAGTCAAACATCCAGAGTATGGGAAGCTTTCAAAATACATGTAACCTTTAATAATCTAAATCATGCAGCTGGTAAAATAACAAAGCCACCAACAGAAGTGTAGGTGATTCCTAGCACCTGTGGAAAAGGAAGAAAAGCAGCTTCCTAACATGTTTCCCTTGCCTCCCCATGAAAAATGGGGGAGTCCAAGTGTTTTCGGAGCTATCAAACACCAATCACAATCAAACTGAGAGGCAGAGATACTGTGGTCTCAGCATTAAGTGTGTGTTCGTGCCTTGGACAAAAGAATGTCCCACCTCTGTGAACAAAAAAATAAGCAGCTTCAATCCTACCGGGTCTCAACAGAAAGCTGCCTTCTTGCCTCTCTAAATTCTCCAAATGTCAGCGCTGCCTCTTCCCTCTACTTGTCACAGAATTAGATTCTATCACCTGAACTTCCACTTTTAATTCTCTCCATCAGGAATGACTGAAGGAACTGTTCTAACACCGCCCAGTCTTTGTCATTGACTTTCTCTCAGTCCTGCCCTTTCCCTGCCCAGTGGCTCGTCTTTTAGCTCCCAAATTGATACATTCCTACTTCACAACAGGCAAGAGTAATTTCCTGCCCGTTTTGTAAATTAAAGCACTACCCACAAATAACACTCCGAGATCATTTGCCTCTCACAGCCATTTGTGTGTCCCAGCCCCAGGCAGAGCAGTACCTGAGGGTGCGGGGCGGGCTCACGCGGTGCCACGGCAAGGTCACAGTCACAGTCACACATCACGGCGCTGCCAGCTCACGTGTTGGACCAGGAGAAGTCTGAAAAAGTTTATTAGAGGATAACGTCAGCCAACCTGAGCTATTGCAAACACGGCAACCACTGCAAAATAACCTTGCACGCAACTGACACGCTTGCTTGGGAGAAGCGGGTAATAGAAAAGTGCCAAATATTTACTGTTAAATGTAAACACATCATAAATGCAGAGTAAGTGTTAAATCTATTTCAGTAGCAATTTGGGGGTGACATAGTGTGTTTTGGAACAAAAGCTGGTTTGTTGTGGGGTTTTTTGTATTAATGTAGATATGATATTCTGCATTAATATAATGAATCGATAGCTAAGGTGAAATGTGCAGCTATAGCCACAAGAAAAAACATGAAGATTTCCTTCCAATAGCAAGTAAATTTAACAAAGGTGTCTTTGTCAGACTGTTGCTAATTGACTGTGAGTTACTGGTCTGAGTCCTAGTGTAAATTACTGGTATGTTCAAATGTTTTTAGGTGTATTCCAGGTACAGCTATTTCTGCAGTGAATGAGAATTTGGCCTCTTTTTTTGCTTTCTGGGAGAGAAATGTAATTAGACAGTGGGTAGCTTATGTGTCATATGCTTTAATTAGCAGGTTTGTGATCATTACTTCCCAGTTGTATAGGTATCACACACATGGGAAATGTGTTTATGGGAGCAGCCAGTCATGGAAAAGCAGGATTTTCCAAGCACTGGCAAGGTTTACAGGCTCCAAAGTGGGCATGGATCCTAAATCATCATCACAGTGTGCATCTAACAACACCACCAATACAAACAACAGTTTATTCGTCAGGGTAACCCACAGGTATTTAGACCTTCCCTAAAGCTTCACTGAACTGTTACCTTTCTCATTCCTTTTCTCTCTTCCACGGACACCTCTGTACACTTTGCAAAAGGCCTCGACACATCACTGAAGAAGCACGACACTAGCTAGTGTCCTTGGAGCTTTCTTTCCAATATCCATGTGCCATTTCTGTCCTTTCCTGAGAGCATTACACCTTCCTCTGTGATCCAATACCACTTCTGCCTCTCAGTCAGTCCTAGTCCCTCTTGTCCAACTGTTTGCCAACAGAAAGTCTCGCTCAGTTTCTGGCAAATTACAGAAACACCTTTTCAGTCCTCCACAAACTGTTTCCTTCCACTGATCTTAGCAGCATTTCCTTCTGTTCTTTGTTCTCCCATTGTCATCCCCAGTCTTCAGGGGCTAATTCTGAACTTGGTGAAAACCTCATTGGGTTTGGTTCATTTAATTCACAGGAAATCAGGCTCTGGGCAAGGACCTGTACCCATGTGGTAGTTGCTGCTCCAGACTCATGCAATCATTCAGATGCTGAACTGGAAATGGGTGTGAAGTCTTTCTGCGCTGCCCGAGGGGCCTGACACCCTGCCAGCCCCACTCGGAGCAGCCCCAGCCCATCCTGAGGGCAGCCAGGCTGGCAGAGGGCACTGAGGGGCTGCCACTCACAGCTGGGGCTTTTCTGGGCCTCTGTACTGAAAAAAACACTGAGGGTACCGCTGGCTGCTGAGACGAGGTGGCTCTGCTCGCAGTTGGTGAGGAGGAGACTGCGGTGTGCCAGCCTGCGGGCTTCTGAGGCACAGCCTGCTGCGGGCACTGTGCCCGCTCCCACTGCGGGCTGGAGGGCTTGGCAAGGAACCACGGCGGGGCCGCTCCACCCTCACACCTCGCTGTCCCCTCACAGTCCGCCGGGGCCGCTCCCCTCACACTGCTCTGTACTCACAGCCCGCTCCCCTCACGCTGCGCTCCCCTCACACTGCTCTGCCCTCACACTGTGCTCCCCTCAAACTGCGCTCCCCTCAAACTGCGCTCCCCTCACACTGCTCTGCCCTCAAACTGCTCTGCCCTCACACTGTGCTCCCCTCAAACTGCGCTCCCCTCAAACTGCGCTCCCCTCACACTGCTCTGCCCTCACACCCCGCTCCGCCCTCGCCGCGCTCTGCCCTCACGCGGCTCTCCCCTCACAGCGCCCCCTGCCGCCCGCCCGGCGCAGCCCCCGTCCCGCCAATGAGCTATGCACACGCCGCGGCGGCCCCAGGGGTGCCAGCGGCAGACGCCTGACCCAAAGCGCGGTCCCCGGGAGGCGGCGCCGCCGTTCCGGCGCTCCGCGGGGGCGCGCGGCTCGTCCCGCCATTCGGGGGGGGGGTCTGAGCGCCCACCGGGAGCCCCTTGGGACAGCCAGCTGCTCAGGCATCTCCAAGGGCAGCAGGCGAGAGGGCTCGTCCTCAGGGCCCCTCGCCGCGATGCATGCTGGGCGTTGTAGTTCACACTGTAGGAGACCCGCTGAGCGTCAGCGAGGCGGGAGGGGAAGAAGACTACAGATCCCGGGGAGCAGCGCGGGACCCGGCGCGGCGCCGCGGCTGGGGCGCGGGTCTGTCGGCCGGGGAGCCGTCAGGGAGCCGTCAGGGAGCCGTCAGGGAGCCGTCAGGGAGCCGTCAGGGAGCCGTCAGGGAGCCGTCAGGGAGCCGTCAGGGAGCCGTCAGGGAGCCGTCAGGGAGCCGTCAGGGAGCCGTCAGGGAGCCGTCAGGGAGCCGTCAGGGAGCCGTCAGGGAGCCGTCAGGGAGCCGCCGGGTCCGACATGGATCTGTTCGGGGACCTGCGGCGCATGAACAAGCGGCAGGTACCGGCGGGGCCGGGCAGCCCCGGGGCACGCACCTCAGCCGCGAGCGGGGGTTTGCAGGCGGGAACGCCGGTCTGGCATTTCTGGCTCCGTATTTTACGCCAGGGAGAAATGGGGACGGGCAGTTCCCGGGTAGAATGAGGCAGGATTGAGGCACCGGTGGATTCAGGGTTTATGCTGCAGTATGATAGGATTTTACTGTGAAGCCCACGTGCCTGGACTCTATGGGCTGAGTTTCTATGTTGTTCTTCTAAATTCAATACAGTAACTAAAAAATCATTTTCTTGTTTCGCACAGCTGTATTACCAAGTCCTAAATTTTGCTATGATAGTGTCTTCTGCCCTTATGATCTGGAAAGGGCTCATCGTCGTCACCGGCAGTGAGAGCCCCATTGTCGTGGTGCTCAGGTAAGTCCCTGTACAGGCTTTCTGGTTCAAGTCCAGGTATCGTTTGCCCTTTGCCTCTTCCCCTTTCCCCTTGGATACATTTGGAATTTTAAATTCCACCTACTTAAAGAAGTACTCGAACACTCTACTGTCTTCTAACTCTGTTTTGGACCCTGAGCAAAGGCCCCTGCTGTAACCATGGCCCAGTTTCAGCTGAGGTTTGTAGGAGCAGTAACTGTGTGAGATCTTTGAAATGTCCAAGTTCCTTCACTGGATGGATAAACTACTGCAGATTGCTTACTGGGACTTGGGTTGTGTTACATGACTGTGTTACTGAATTGGTGAAGCTACAGATTTCAGTTTAAATTGTGAGTTTATCTGTAAGAACTAAATGTTCTTTGATTTCATGGTTCTTCTTTCGTTTACCATAATACCAATAAACTCTTTCTTTCTTGTTGTTTGTAGTGGCAGCATGGAACCAGCTTTTCACAGGGGAGACCTGCTGTTCCTAACGAATTTCCACGATGACCCAATCAGAGCTGGTGAAATAGTTGTTTTTAAAGTTGAAGGCAGAGACATTCCAATAGTTCACAGAGTAATCAAAGTACACGAAAAGTAATGCAACTTGTCCTTTTCCTTGTTTCTAAAGATACTTTCTTTCCCTGGGATTTTCAGTTGCAGTATAGGTTTGACAGTAGTTTATGAGAAACTAAGAGGAAGTTCAGAGGAACCCTGTGGCACAAGCCATAGGAGTTGCTGTTGGCAGCAGAGCCCACTTCTGTACTGGTGGTTGTAGAAGTGGGGTTTTGGTTGTGAGAAACAGCTGCTTCTAAGAGCAGGTCTCTGAAGGAAGGTGAGGATTCAGAGTCAGAACTGGAGGTGCAGCCTGATGAGTATATAATCTTAGCTAACTGAAGTTTTCCAGATTTAACTAGAATAAAAGAATAGATTCTTATTCTTCTTGTGTCTGCTAGTCACACTGCCAGCAACAATTCAGGCTGGAAAGCAGCAGAGAGAGTTCTGGGGTTTGCCTTTATTGCATATGCCTGCAATGATAAACTGTTCCTTCTGAAGCACAACAGAGGCAATTTTGCTTCTAGTTCTGCACAGTGAAAAGCTAAGCTGGAGATGGCAAGCACTGGCATATTTGCTCCTCAGGAAGTGAACTGAAGGTGTTTATTTCTTGAGTAACATCTGTTCTTCAGTTATTTTTTGAAACAAATATGTATATCCAAGAATTGCCTATTTTATCTATTTATTACCTAATTTATCATCATGCGAACTCCTTGTTTCTTGATATTATTACTTCAGCAAAACCAGGTTATGTGCCTGGGTGGACAACATCCCTTTCATATCCACTGTGTAACTGCTTACATCAAATGACAATCTGGGAGTGTTTTAACACCATTTCTTGTTAATACCTCTTGATAGATATAGTCAATAAAATCTGTAATGTCAATGGTTTAATGGTGTTTGTTCAATAAGCAGGACTGAAAGCAAACACTGTTATCTAATCTTGTAGTACTTTTCATCCTCATTGTGCTTTGTAGATGTTAATTGAGGTTTTTAAATTAAGTGGTATTTAGTTTATCACCTCATTGCCTTCTAGAGGAAATGGGAACATCAAATTTCTGACTAAAGGTGATAATAACGAAGTTGATGATAGAGGCTTGTACAAAGAAGGTCAGAACTGGTTAGAGAAGAAAGATGTTGTTGGAAGAGCAAGAGGGTAAGTGATTTAAAATGTACTTTATAATCAAATAGAAAAAAAATTTACTTATTGAATCAGTTCCAACGTAATACGAACTAGATCTGATGTGGTATTTTTTTAATTTCTTAAAAAAAATGTAATTAAAAAAAAAAACCCACACTGGAAACGTTCCTTCCTGTAGTCCTCTCCCTGATATGGGAGTGGAAATTACTATCTGGGGGGGAAAAAGTGACATCTAACAAATAGTTCTTCTATAAATACAAAATTAACCAACTTATCTTTGTAATCTCTGGAAATTCCTGGGAAGTTGTTTCAGCATTCCACAGGAATTTTATGCAAGGTTTGAGCTTTGGACTTTGTCTCCTTCCTCACTTGAGATAAAATTTCTTCAGATTTTTTAGAGATAACTTGATTGAAGTTTTACCTAAGGAAAACTAATGAATTTCATTTCCTGTTCAGGTATGCATTAGTCCCAGGTGGGACTTACTTAAATGATGGGCTTACACTGAAATATTCCAGGCTGACTAACACTGAAACATTTCCATGTAATATTTGAGGGCTCATTTTACATTTTGTCAATGTTTTGTCAATTCTAGGTTTTTGCCCTATGTTGGAATGGTAACCATAATCATGAATGACTATCCAAAATTTAAGGTATGTACACAGACATTTTGAATACTTGCATTGGTAAAATAACAAGTAAAGGCAATAAGAATGTTGCCTCTAAGCATCCTCGTTAATAAATTTGTTTCTGTGCTTTGGTCCCTAATGTCCCATGAGCTGTGTTTCCATGTGTGCTTTAGCCTGTCTGTCACACACTAGAACTTGGTGGTTGTGATGGGCTGAAAACACGTCGTTTGTAAGAGGTTGGTTCGTTAAGTGCACACAGTTGTGACACCCGTTTGTGATGAATTTGATCCCTTTGAAATACTCGTGCAGTTTTGGAGGACTGGAGCTCTGTACCTGTGGGCTGTGAAGGAGGTGTGGTGTTGGAGAGGGCGCACTTTGAACAGTTTGTGCTTTCGGAGCCTCTGTGAAGAGCACGTGTAACGAGTGTGTGTTCTCTGGTTTTTTGCAGTATGCTCTCCTGGCAGTGATGGGAGCCTATGTACTGCTGAAACGGGAGTCCTAAAATCAGGCAGCTTTCCAAGGACAAAGCTAAATGTACAGGGGAAAAAAACTAATATATATTTCAGATGGTTCCGTTTCTGTAAACAGTTCCAAAGCTGTGCAAGCTTTTGTCTTGTCTAAATAAACTAGGACTAATGAGTGAAGCTGTTGGCTGTTGGTTAATTATGAAATGGCATATTTCCTGCCTTCAACAGACACTGCTCTCAGTCAGCCTGGCCCTGGGCTGGAAGACACTGTCATGTTCTAAAGCAGCCACGGGCTCTCCCTGGTGTGCCCGGTCATTTTTTCTTGAATGGTCCTGCATCTGAACCCACTTTCTCTCCATCCTTTTTGTTTGGGGCTTTTTCCTTGATTGTTTTTAATCTGTCAGTGCCCTCTTTTCTCCACCACCCACACTGGATTTATCAGTGCCTGTGAGGACGTGGCATCTGGGTCAGAACAGTTGTAGGGGTTTGGTCAGACTAAGGAAGGTTGGCTGGATGTGGTGACAAAAACAGCCAAGGAAGGGGCTTTCACTCCCGTTAGGAACTGAGCAACGGGGACTTGGAGCTCTTCCCCTGAATTTCAAACCTTCTTCGTGGAGTAGGGACAGAAACCCTGATGGCCTGATTTCTAGAGGCCTGTTATTTAGGGACTGTGTAAGTTTCTAGAATTCAGGCTGTTGACCATTATGCCTTTTGTGTTCCTAGGTGTTAAACAAACCCAACCAAAAGGTTTTATGGGGCTTTAATAGCACTGAACGAATAGCACAGTAGTACACTCCAGGGGTATTGGCAGTAAGGGTAAACCATAACTCCTGTGCCAGTTTGGAGAACACGTTATTCTCTCCTATCATGTAACACCTGAATAGTGTTAAATAAATAAAATTAAAATAAAATTGATTTTTCATTTAAAAATCTACCTGAAACTGTCGTTTTGTGAAATTCTTTATTTTTCTCTTCTCTTCAGTTGTCGGTGTTGTACCTTCAACAAAGCAGAACTTGTTTTCCTCCCTGGCTTTGTTTTTGTAGCTTTGATAAGGAACAGCGTGATGCTCTTTTCCTCTGGAGTTTTGTTTCTTCTGTAATCCCTTATCTCTACAAAAATACTCTATTATACAATAATGGCACCTTTTCTGTTGTAACAGCTCATGCTCAGCAGACAACTGCTGAATTTTTTCAAGTAATATTACTTCTTTTGTATCCCACTAAGCAGTTTTCATGTCCAACTGTATTATAAAAATTACTTTTTTTGTGTCAAATTGTGTAGAAATAAAATTGAGTATAGTAAATGGCATGTCAGAATAATGTAGGTATCCTTAATACAGTCTCCCTGGAAGTGTATCATCACAGTTAAGAAAAAATAATGTAATTTTTGGGACAGTGAATGTATAGTAAGATTTTTTTTTCCCCTGGTATTGCTGAAATAGGAATTTATTCTGTCCACCTGCCCCAGTGCGAGCACAGTCAGCTCTGACTGGGAGAGTGGCAAATGAAGCACGGGAATCCAGGACAGGCCCCCTGTGCCAGGGGAGGGTCAGACTGCACCTTAGGGAGCATTTCCTTCCTGGGAGGGTGGTCAGACTGGAACGGGCTCCCTGGAGAGGAGGCTGATGCCCTGGTCAGTGTTCTGGGGGCGTTTGGACAATGCCCTGGAACTTTTGGTCAGCCTGGAGGGGGTCAGGCAGTGGGGCTGATGGTCTCTCTAGGCTGTTCTGCTCCACAGGCATGTCCATAAACACTTCCCATTTTAATTCTCCAGTTATTGAACCCCTCCACCACAGAAATTGTAAAACCCAGACTGGGCTGGCTGATGCAGCACACTGGCACACATTAAATATCCACCGAGCAACCCCTTTGGTTCAGCTTCAACTGTCTAGGGCTTCCCAAAATGCAGCACAAACAGTATCAACTGTCTTACACTGGGCCTTATTAAATAAATGTTTATTATTTCATATTATTCAGCCTCTGTAAAGCTGTGGAGCTCTTTTCTGAAAAATGTCTTCAGTTCTTCAGGGAGCTGTTGCTGCAGTGAGTTGATTTTCAGGTTGTTTGCAGAACACCTGCCCTGGGTGCGGGTTGGAAGTGCTGGAGATTAGTCTATTCAGCATCTTCAACATTTACAGAGTATTCCTCAGTGACTGTGCCCTGTTATTACGTGGCTGATACGCTCAAACCAGTGTTTGTTCTGTCCATACATCCTGACTGTGTCTGACTCCAGCATCGCTACAAAGGAGGCGATGAAAGGCACACCATTTTTCTTTTAGCCCTTTTCATTTCCATAGAATCTGCCTTGCTGATAGAACAGTGATAAGTTGTCTGAAATGTAAAGGAAGCAAATTAAAGTGCTGTTGTGGTAATAGCATTTAAACACCATTAGTGTTTTCCTGCCTTGGAGCACAACAGTTCGCTTTGCTGTGGGATGTATGAAAAGCAGAAAGGTATTTCAAAATGGAGAGAGCTGTTTCTTGATGTTCAAACACAAATTTGTGTTATCAGGCTTCTTTTTTAAGAAAGATTGTCTCAAATGAGTGAATCAGTCTCAGCTGATAACATCCTTTTATTGTACCTGAATCCTTTTCTGTTGCGGAGTGTCCAGAATACTATTTCTCTATCTTATCAAATTATTATTTTTCTGAAAAGATTAATAAAAATAATAATTAGAATAAATCCATATTACGTTTTTTTTAATCCTTATGAACAAGTAAGTAAAGAAATGCTGAATCAGAGAGTGGGCTAGATCCCCAGCTGGGCTGAGGGAGAGGTACCCAGTCCAAGGAGAAAGCACGTTCTTTGGGCACATCCCTGCTGTCCTGCCTGTCCAGACATGACTGCCCAGCGCCCAGGTAACCTGATGATCACAGACCAGGCATTCATCAGCCTTTGAGGGGTCCAAACCATGGAGCCTTGACAGCCTCTACTAATGAAAGGAGCTCAAAGCAGTGCAAAATGAGAATGAATGTGAAGGCATAGCCTGTAACACATGAAATGTATGAAGGCACATACACAACATGAGGAAGGTTTATTTGTTTGTATAGTGTTTGCAGTAAAAGAGACTTGGCACTACTGGGCAATAAGGAACTGAGTAAGAATTCATGTTTGCTTGGGTTTGGTTTTGGTTTCTGAAAATGGACAGTCTCCTGAATTTTTGGATTTCCTGCCTTGAATTGCGCCAAACAATTAGAACTTCCCATGGACAGCGATATTTTATTTGATCAGCTGTCACTCAGCACAGAGCACATGTCTGTAGCTGTACTGCACAGCAAAACTCGTGATTGAGGCATGAGAATACTATTGTAAATTAAACAGGAATGCATAATTAATAACCAAAATAAAAGAATGAATCACATTAATCAGTAAAAGAAGATGCAATAAACTGTGACTAAACAAGGGAACAAATTAGCTCATACAAGAGGATACACAATTGACTTCAAAAGGGATTGTACTAGAGTTTGCCCGGAAATTATGTTAATTCACATCCATGGGAGCTACCATTGGGTGTAGTTCAGTTCCAGCCATGTGGGGTTAGCCAGAGGATCTGGCAGGTTCCTTACAGGCAGCTCTGTTCACTGTGTATCCCAGCTCCTGGCATAGTTCTCCAGAGAGCGAAATCATCACATAAACTGCGCCCATTCCACGACTCCATCCTGTCCCTGTTGTTCTCCTGAGGGGCAAACAGCACATCAGGATCTGATATCCCATCACTACTCACCCACCTTCACTCCAGTGGAACCACTGACGTGCCTGAGGTCGAGTGTGTATTTAAGTGTTCAACTTTATGGCTCTTACAGGGATATACTGTCTCCTTCCATGATTCATCCATCCTTTCTCTGCACTGCCTCTTCAGGGTGGAAACCTTTTCATCTATTAACTACTACAAGGTTGGCCAGTTCCAGGTGCCTCAGGGTGCTGGAAAGTTTACAGGTCCCTATCCAAGGAAAGCAGAAAGTCTTGCAAGCCTGTGTCCCCGTTACTGTCACTTGTGACAGGAAATTTACCTGAGACTGGGAACTACAATAAACTTTTGGCGCAAGATTTTCTGTTTGGACAGTAAGACCCTTTGCACCAAGTGCAGGCGAACCGGGGCCCCCACGGCGCGGAGGGTGACCCCGCCGCGGTCCCTCGCCCGCTGTCGCGCTCCCGTCGCAGCCCCCGGGTCCCCTCGCCGCCCCGGTGCGGTCCCCGTGGCCGCCCCGCGCACGGTCCCGCTGCCGTTGGCACCGTCCCGCCGCCCCGAGGTGCCCCGGGCCCGCCGCCCCGCTCCCCGCCGGCCGGAGCGGGGGCACCAACTCGCGGTCCGTGTCCGTGTTCCGAGCGCGGCCGAGGGGAAGCCCCCGGGGCCCGGGCCGGCCCGCACCCCCCGCGGGAGCGGCCGGGGCGGGGAGCGGGCGGGGGCCGGGGCTGCCGCGGCCCCGTGAGGAGGCGTCAGCGCGGGAGCTCCGCTCGCGCCCGTCCCGGCTCCGTATAAATGGGCGGCGGCGGCAGCGCCTCGCCCGGACGGAGCCGCAGCCGGGCGGCACCACCGGCAGCAGCAGCACCGGCGGCAGCACCGGCAGCACCCCCGGCGGCACCGGCAGCACCCCCGGCGGCACCGGCAGCACCCCCGGCGGCACCGGCAGCACCCCCGGCGGCGGCAGGGCAGGATGGGGGGCGGCCCGCGGCGGCCCGGGGCGCTCCCGCTGCTGGCGCTGGCGCTGCTGGCGGCGCAGGGCGGAGCGGCGCCCCTGCAGCCCGGCGGGACCCCCGCGCTCACCAAGATCTACCCCCGCGGCAGCCACTGGGCTGTGGGTAAGTCCGGTTTGACTCCTAGGAAGGCGCTGGAGCGCAGAGTTCCCACGTCCGGTGTCAAGGTAGGGTAAGTCTAAAACCTACAGCTTCTCAGTCCGCTTCTTATTCCAGCAAATATTGCCAAGTGCGTCTCCGTAGCCCCGAGCAAAGTGCTTGGTTGTCGCTGCCCGTCTCGGCGACGTTTTCTCTGACAAGGCAGCACAAGAGACAGAAGAAATTAATTGTGTGCGACACTGTGATAAAATCTGCAGTCCCAGTAGTGCTTCAGTTTTGACATCTTCTAGCTCCTGCCCTTCCCTTCCATCAGTCAGTAGCAAAGTCCAGCCGATATTTGAACAATCAAATCTTTACCCGTTTTGGTTAATTTTGTGCTACTGTCATTGTTGTTACAGGACATTTAATGGGAAAAAAGAGCACTGGAGATTTTCCTTATGGTTTTGAAGAAGAAAACAAAACACCATTTTCAGCATTACCTGACAATGTCAAGCAGCTGGAAGACTATCTGCAGTGGGAAGAAATCTCAAAATATTTGCTACGGCTGCTGGAAAGGAACGAAAATAAAAGCGCTCACTTTTTAAAAGGAGGGCTTCCCTGGTACACCAGGAACACCTGGGAGACAGATGACAATAGCAGCTGGAAAGATGTAAGTAAGATAACACCCGCAAAGACACTCCCTGTGTTCAATTTTTGTTTTACAGTAACATATCAGCTTCCTCTAACTTGAGGATTGTCCAGAAAAGCAGCAGAAATGCGTTTCATGCACTAGACATTCAGTACAGCAAGACTTTGCTCTTGATTACAGAATTAATTTGTTATTGGGCATGAAATCAGCAAGCATTAAACAGATTTTAGTGTCTGGGTTCCCTTCAAGCTGCTTGGTTGAACCGTTCTTTTCTTCATGCTGAGGTGACCACATCAGCACCATTCCGTGTTACCCAGCAAAGCCAAGCTGGTGTGACAAACAGATGTGAGGGCAGGAGGAGGGCAGAGGTGTTGCCATCCCCCTGTCTCACTGTTCAGGATGTTGTTCCTTGGCTTGGGGGGAACAGCCAGTCCATGGGTAAAGCCACCGGAGTTCCCTCTGCTCCCACCTTTGCCCTTGTCTCATTTGCCTTTCCCCAGCTGATGGTGCTGGCTGCTACTGCGGTTATTTGTGGTCTTGCTAAATCAGTCTGTGGCTACTGGTGAGCTGTAATATGTGCCTGGGACCCGCCTCCTCATCCCTCGAGTTAATGTTCTTATTAGCACTATTTTACAAGACAACAAGGCAGTAGAACAGATTTACCCCTACTCTCTTAGAATATCCTATAAAACACATTGTGAAGAATAACAGTGAAGTTTTACAAAAAGTAATTGGGGTCTAATGTAAATCACAGAATTTATGAGAAGACTCCTTTCTTTCTAATGCCTCAGGCACAGACATAATGATAAAGCTGCAGAATTCTTTTGGGTGACACTGAAAGAGAATAAAAAGATTAATACGCCCTCTTGAAGATATTAATGTGAAGATTCTTTCCTTCTCATATTCTACTGCAATATGATGTGATTAATACTCCTGGGTTAACTTCGGCCCAGTCTCTCTCCTGAAATCCTTGAGTGAAATCCATGAATACTTAGGCTTTTATTTGAATGCAGGTAAAAATTTACCCGTTAAATTAAGCCGTGATTTAGGTCTCTCACCACTGATTTGGACGCTGTGCATAGGCTTCTTTCTGGCTATGGCTTTATGACAGCAATGCTTATAGTAGCTGTGATTGATACTGTCTAAAAAGGAAATCATTCCATCTTCAGCTCCACAGTGTGCAGCTTTGTAATCAAATTAGATTAACAAATTCCATTATTCTATGTAAAGAGGGAAATATTTTGGCTTCTAAAAGTATCTGGCAATAAATCATGCTTATGAAGGCTGGAAGTTGCCTCAAGTAAGTTGAATCATATCCATAGGTGTGTACTATGACCCTAAATTAATATCAATATTTCTGTGGTCAGGCATTGAACATGTATGTGGAACAATGAGATTATTGCCTTAAACATCCAGATCTCTGAAATTATTAGTAAAAAAGGTCGTGTTTTTCCTGTGACTAAAACATAGGACAACTTTCAGAACCTCATCAGGCCATAGAACCTTTAATTTCCATCATTTGACTGTTACTTTGTCTCCATCCTGAAGTAAAACATGATCATGAAAGCAGTAGTAGCTGAGCTTTCCTGCTGTTGGACACAAATACCTGATGATACACAGGCTAGACAGGGTACGATGTACTGCTTTTCCTTCGGCTTCAGGAAGCAAAAACCCAGCACCTGAAAGTCAAGGTGTTTCTGAAATCTTTCCAGATGAAAAGAACATGAAGATCGGAAAGAATGTGCTTTACTTTTTTGAGAGCTGTGATAGTTTCCTAACCATTTAAATAATAATAATTATTTTTAATTTAAAAGTTAATTTTTTTATAAAGAGGCCTTGTCTATAAAGGTGGAATTCTGATATACATGTGACATTCAGTCACACGTGAGCACAGGGATGCAAGAGCATAAATGACCTTTGGGTTTTGATTCTGTAGATTTGTCTGGGTGTGAGGGGTTCCAGGTGTACAAACTCTGTCTGACTTTGGTTAGACAGGTGCTGCTGTAGCACAGCTGACAAAGGTGTCCTCGCACAGAAGGGATGGGTGCACAGGGCTGCCTGCCTTGGAGGCGAATGACCACGGACAGTAAGCTGAGAATGACGGCACAGGGCACACAAAAAGCTTGTACTTGGCATTAAATACTTTCCCAGCCACATTATGTGCGAGTTTGGAGCAGAAACTAGTTCTAGGAGGAACTAGAGACCGTATTTGCAGCAGGTTACTCTGCCCTGAAGCAGCGGCCTGTTGGACTGAGGTGTGGAAACGTGAGCAACAGAAGGGCAATCGTGAACCCTGCTGCCAGCTGAGGGAATAGCTGGCCCAGAGCACGGCACCACTGACGGCTGCATTTCCCAGGGACCGAGGCTGCACTCGCAGAAGTGCCAGCCAGGAGGAGTCTGCCTCCGGGTGTGCAAGCCTCTGTTCCCACCTGCTGCGCACAGCAAAGGCTGGCAGTGCTGGGAGGAAATGGGCTGTGAGAACTTTGCTTCATGGACACTTTCGAATTTAGCGGATTTGGAATTTTAAGTTTAAGATCAGGAATCTCCAGAGCTAAAGTTTGCAGAAGTAAATACAGTAACTCAATTCAGGGCCTCGCTTAATAGCTCAACATCCTCCAGTGCACCAGTCACCACTGATACTCACAGTGGGCTGTACATTTCTTAGGAATAAAAAAGTTCTTACTAAAGGACTCACCCAGAGTAGGGATAATGGCTGCAACACACAAATAGCCAAAAAAGTGGAAGAGATGAGCACAATAGTTCTGGGAGGTCGGCTTAGGATGGTGTACCTGCACTGTTCTCTTGTTTTCAGTTAATACCTTGCCTGCTCTTTATTCTGTGAATAAATTAAGTTAATGTAGTTACGGGTCAGAAGGAAAATCTCTCCTCCAAGTTGGACTAACTGTAAAAGTAAGTTGGAAAATAAACTTTAAATTGTTTCCATGACTTGGCTTTTTAACACTGATGAGACAGTATATAAATGAGATGGCAGACAGAATTATTTGGGAGAATGACTTTCCTCGTACTTTGGCAGTCGGTTATTACACTAACCAAGACAAATGGGGTCTGTTTTGGAAAGATTATTAGGAATGTGCTTGTTATGTGAATACCCAGAGCAGTTATATATTAGGCTTATTAACTTATATTAGGTTTATTAACTTAGTGAATTACTCTTTGCAGGACTGGTCTATAAATAATATATCTCTTTTTTTTTATTAGATGATGGACTATCTGCTTCAAGTTGTGAATATGAAAGAGAGCACTCCAAGCTGAAAGAAGGTCTCTAAATCACGAAGAAATTGAATACTTGCTGTAAGAGACTATATTTCACAAGCACTTGATTGTATCAGATAATCAACAAGGTCTCTTTTCTGTACACAAGAATTCCTTTGTGTAAAATACCTAAATACACATATTCTTGTATGTTTCAGCAATGACTAAACTCTCTCTACTTCATTTTCAAGGTTGTATTTTCGCACTTGAATGGCTTTGATATATATATATATATACACACACACATATGATTGTCACGGAAGGGTCTTCCAATGAACTACATGACTTACCTATCTAATCAGTTCATATCTTAGTTCAAAATTACATGCCATTTCAACATTCGCAATAAATAGTACTGATAGAAAGGCTGAGTTCAAGCTTTTATTTGAGTTAATCAATGGAAGGGGCAGTGTCACAGCTAGTAACAAAGGCACAAGAGAATGATTCATTGTCCACCGAAGCTCTTCTCCTTCTTGAATTGCTCCCTGGTCTCGCTCCTTTTCAATAAAGGGACGCTGCCGCCGCCTTCCCAAAGATGGGCTAAGCCCAGTGTGCTGCGCTTACCCCCTCAGGGAGCTCTGCCGGGAGCCCCTCAGCCCCGGGAGCCCCTCAGCCCCGCGCCCTCCCCTCTGCCCCGGGAGCCCCTCATCCCCGGGAGCCCCTCAGCCCCGCGCCCTCCCCTCAGCCCCGGGAGCCCCTCAGCCCCGGGAGCCCCTCAGCCCCGCGCCCTCCCCTCTGCCCCGGGAGCCCCTCAGCCCCGGGAGCCCCTCAGCCCCGCGCCCTCCCCTCAGCCCCGCGCTCTCCCCTCACGGCCGAGGCTCCCCT